>NW_028318107.1:315555-473333 GCF_062004578.1 Staurois parvus | reverse complement strand
AATTATTACTCAGGGACAGACACAGAATTGTTACTGAGGGACAGACACAGAATTGTTACTGAGGGACACAGAATTGTTACTCAGGGACAGACACAGAATTGTTACTCAGGGACAGACACAGAATTGTTACTGAGGGACAGACACAGAATTGTTACTGAGGGACACAGAAGTGTTACTCAGGGACAGACACAGAATTGTTACTCAGGGACAGACACAGAATTGTTACTCAGGGACAGACACATAATTGTTACTCAGGGACAGACACAGAATTGTTACTCAGGAACAGACACAGAATTGTTACTGAGGGACACAGAATTGTTACTGAGGGACACAGAATTGTTACTGAGGGACACAGAATTGTTACTGAGGGACACAGAATTGTTACTCAGGGACAGACACAGAATTGTTACTCAGGGACAGATACAGAATTGTTACTCAGGGACAGACACAGAATTGTTACTCAGGGACAGACACAGAATTGTTACTCAGGGACAGACACAGAATTGTTACTGAGGGACACAGAATTGTTACTGAGGGACACAGAATTGTTACTGAGGGACACAGAATTGTTACTCAGGGACACAGAATTGTTACTCAGGGACAGACACAGAATTGTTACTGAGGGACACAGAATTGTTACTGAGGGACACAGAATTGTTACTGAGGGACACAGAATTGTTACGCAGGGACACAGAATTGTTACGCAGGGACACAGAATTGTTACTCAGGGAAAGACACAGAATTGTTACTGAGGGACACAGAATTGTTACTGAGGGACACAGAATTGTTACTGAGGGACACAGAATTGTTACTCAGGGACACAGAATTGTTACTCAGGGATAGACACAGGATTGTTACTGAGGGACACAGAATTGTTACTGAGGGACACAGAATTGTTACTGAGGGACACAGAATTGTTACTCAGGGACACAAAATTGTTACTCAGGGACACAGAATTGTTACTCAGGGACACATAATTGTTACTCAGGGACAGACACATAATTGTTACTGAGGGACACAGAATTGTTACTGAGGGACACAGAATTGTTACTGAGGGACACAGAATTGTTACTCAGGGACACAGAATTGTTACTCAGGGACAGACACAGAATTGTTACTGAGGGACACAGAATTGTTACTGAGGGACACAGAATTGTTACTCAGGGACACAGAATTGTTACTCAGGGACAGACACAGAATTGTTACTGAGGGACACAGAATTGTTACTGAGGGACACATAATTGTTACTCAGGGACAGACACAGAATTGTTACTGAGGGACACAGAATTGTTACTGAGGGACACAGAATTGTTACTCAGAGACACAGAATTGTTACTCAGGGACACAGAATTGTTACTCAGGGACAGACACAGAATTGTTACTGAGGGACACCGAATTGTTACTCAGGGACAGACACAGAATTGTTACTGAGGGACACAGAATTGTTACTGAGGGACACAGAATTGTTACTGAGGGACACAGAATTGTTACTCAGGGACACAGAATTGTTACTCAGGGACACAGAATTGTTACTCAGGGACAGACACAGAATTGTTACTGAGGGACACAGAATTGTTACTGAGGGACACAGAATTGTTACTCAGGGACACAGAATTGTTACTCAGGGACACAGAATTGTTACTCAGGGACAGACACAGAATTGTTACTGAGGGACACAGAATTGTTACTGAGGGACACAAAATTGTTACTCAGGGACAGACACAGAATTGTTACTGAGGGACACAGAATTGTTACTCAGGGACACAATTGTTACTCAGGGACACAGAATTGTTACTCAGGGACAGACACAGAATTGTTACTGAGGGACACAGAATTGTTACTGAGGGACACAGAATTGTTACTGAGGGACACAGAATTGTTACTGAGGGACACAGAATTGTTACTGAGGGACACAGAATTGTTACTGAGGGACACAGAATTGTTACTCAGGGACACATAATTGTTACTCAGGGACACAGAATTGTTACTCAGGGACAGACACATAATTGTTACTGAGGGACACATAATTGTTACTGAGGGACACATAATTGTTACTGAGGGACACAGAATTGTTACTGAGGGACACAGAATTGTTACTCAGGGACAGACACAGAATTGTTACTGAGGGACACAGAATTGTTACTGAGGGACACAGTTTTGTTACTGAGGGACACAGAATTGTTACTCAGGGACACAGAATCGTTGAATTAAAGAGTATGTCAGACAACACGCAGAGGAGTGGCAGAGGAGGCAATGTTTTAGGAGCGAGCAGACTTGGCAGCAGAGGAAGGGGTCGAGGCAGCACTAGTCGCAGCCAGAGGCCAGTGCTCCCGGTGTCATCCAGCGGTCGTGTCTCCACCGACAACCCTGCCGTCATCGATTGGTTGGCTCGGTCGTCTTCCTCTTCCCAGGTCACCTCTGACACCTACAGCCAACGGTCGGTGTGTACGTCAGACACAACCGTTAGTTGGCATGGCCCGGGAGCAAGCCCACTGAAATCACATGTCCTCTACCTGCCCCTGTCCTTTGCTGTTCCCTCACCAAGCGAAGTATCGCATGC
This sequence comes from Staurois parvus, assembly GCF_062004578.1. NCBI lineage: Eukaryota > Metazoa > Chordata > Amphibia > Anura > Ranidae > Staurois > Staurois parvus. The sequence goes on along the minus strand of NW_028318107.1, from coordinate 470,773 downwards.
TGTGGGCTCAGCTCCACTGTACAGTGAGGAAGAGCTAACAGAGGGCGGTCAGGAACGGGGGGAGACATCCGCCTCTTCAGCAGCCAGGCGAAGAAGTACTGGCGAGGAGAGTGGCTCGGTAGCCGGTCTAGAGACAGGTCTGTCTCCTGACCCACACGCAGCCGAGGGGGCTAGTAGTGAGGCGGAGACCCTAATTGATGATGATGAGGCTGATCGCACTTGGCAGCCTCGTCGTCATCAGGCTATTGCTTCCGCATCATCAGGAGAAGAGGGTGCCAGCTTGGCAGCGAGCAAAACAGTCGGTGGGTTGCCCAGGAGGCAGCAGGGTCGCAGCAGTGTCAGTGGAGGCAAACGGCCACGGAGTAGAGCACCAGCTCCACTGAAGCCTACCACCACGGCCAGTAGTGGTGCCGGTGTGCACAGAGGAAGTAGCAGTCAGCCAGTGAGGAGTAGCGGGGGCAAAGTTTCCTACTCGGCGGTGTGGCAATTTTTCGTCAAGCCGCCCGAGGAAGTAAACGTAGCCGTATGTCGACTATGTGGCCAGAAAGTCAAGCGTGGCCAGGGGGCCCATGTTGGGACTACAGCGTTGCGTCAGCATATGCAGCGTCGCCATTTGGTGGCCTGGGAAAACCGTGATAAAGATACGGCGGTTCTGCCTGCCCCAGCCCCCGCTCCATCACCCGCTCCGTTACTTGCTCCGTCACCCGACGTCAATCGCCCTCTATCAGCCAGTCAAGGCTCCAACACCTCTGCTGAGGGGAGTTGTTGCTCGTTGGCATCTTCCGCTCGTTCAGATGCTCCTTCTCCTGCTACTCCTCTTCACGGATTCCGTCAGCAGTCTTTCTTGGAATCCGTTTCCAAGAGACAACAGTTTGCGAGCACGCACCCGACGGTGCAGAAGCTGAACGTCCTCCTGTCCAAGTTGCTGGTGCTGCAGTCCCTCCCTTTCCAAGTGGTGGACTCAGCACCTTTCCGAGAAATGATGGCTTGTGCCGCGCCGCGGTGGAGAGTGCCAAGCCGGCATTTCTTCGCCAAAAAGGCAGTGCCAGCCCTGCATTCACATGTAGAAGAGATGGTGGGCCAGTCTTTGAGCATGTCGGTCTCTGCCAAAGTGCACGGCAGCGCCGACGCGTGGAGCTGTAACTACGGTCAGGGACAGTACATGTCATTTACGGCCCACTGGGTGAACGTGGTGCCGGCACAGCCGCACCAGCAACTTGGACAGGTCACGACGCTTTTGCCTCCACGTTTGCACGTCCTTGGTCCAGCAAACATGTCTGCCTCTACCACCTCTTCTTCCGCCGTGTCCTCAGCCGCCACCCCCGTGCCAAGTCCCATTACCCGACCGGCATATCACATGTGCAGGGCGCAACGGTGTCACGCTGTGCTGCACCTGGTATGCCTTGGCGAACGTAGTCACACAGGGGAGGAACTTCTGAGTGTAATGAACAGAGAAATCGACAGATGGCTGTCTCCGCGCAAACTGAAAATCGGAACCATGTTGACCGACAACGGAAAGAACATGGTGTCTGCTCTGCATCAAGGAAGGTTGTGCCATGCGCCATGCATGGCTCACGTGTTCAATCTGGTTGTCAAGCGGTTCCTAAAATCCACTATCCCACTGCAAGACATCCTTAAAATGTCACGTAAACTTTGCATGCATTTCAGCCATTCCTACACCGCAAAGCACACCCTCCTTGAGCTGCAGCGGCAGAACGGAATTCCACAGCATCGCCTGATCTGCGACGTTGCAACAAGGTGGAATTCAACCCTACACATGTTAGACCGCCTTTACGAACAGCGAAAGGCCATCACCGATTTCCTGATGTTACAAGCGGATAAAGGTACTCCCCTGTGTAACTTCGATGTCAGCCATTGGCAGCTCATGCGTGACACCTGCCGCTTGCTCAGGCCCTTTGAGGAGGCCACGCTATTCGTGAGTCGGCAGGACTATGGGATGAACGACGTCATTCCTCTGTTGCACGTCCTGGAACAAATGCTGTTAACATTGGCTGGTCAGGGTGCGGTAGACGTGGCGCACAGATCTCAACGCCACATGACCCCTGTGGGGGCAGGACAGGAAGAAGAGGAGGAGGTAGAGGAGGACATTGGTGCTCAGGAATTATTGAGTGAAATGGGTGGTTTTTCCACTCAGCGGACAGGAGTGGAGGAGCAGGAGCATCTGGTAGAGGAGGAGGAGGAGACAGAGGACCCAGACGCACCGTGGCAGTATGCTGTGGAGATGGAGGCAGGGAGTCCCTCGCATTCCTTGGCACAAATGGCCCATAGCATGCTCGGTTGCTTGCGTAGCGACAGCCGAATAATAACCATCAGACAGAGGGATGACTTTTGGCTGTCCACCTTGTTGGACCCTCGCTACCGTTCCAAAATGGTGGCCTTTTTCACACCTGCTGAGAGGGAGGCCAAAATAACGTATTATAAAAACCACCTATGTAGTCAGTTGGTCTCTGCCTTTCTGCGCCAACGTCCATCCTCAGACACTGTGGGCCCTGTGCGCTCGCGTTCCGCTGCCATGGCAGCAGGGGAGGGGTGGGGTGGTAGGAGCAGTGGCAGCTCCACCAGCAGCGGCTGCCTCAGTCTGCAGTCGATGATGAGTAGCTTTCTTCACCAGCGCAGTGAGGAAACTACTAACCAGCCGCAGCAGCAGCAGCATCAGGTGGACCTGGAGCAGGAACTCAAACAACAGGCTTGGGCCTACTTGGACAGCACCCTGCCAACCGAGGTAGACAATCCCCTTGACTACTGGGCAACGAAACTTGACCTTTGGCCCCAACTAGCTGAATTTGCCCTTGAAAGGCTGTCATGCCCGGCCAGTAGCGTGGCATCGGAGCGCGTGTTTAGTGCGGCAGGAGGTATTGTAACTCCGCGGAGGACACGACTGTCCACCCAAAGTGTGGAGAGACTCACGTTTGTGAAAATGAATCAGGAGTGGATTAGTCTGGATTTCAAACCACCAGTTCCTGACACAACTGACTAAATCCGCCATGAATCATGCCCCAAACATGTGCCACTTTCAGGTCTCCTCACACTGCTGGTGGGTTCCATTTTGTCATAGGGTGCTGGCAGATTACGGGCCTCCCATTGCTGCTGCCAGGCCCCTAATCTGCCATGGGCCCCTTTACCGCCTCCTCACGCTGCTGCCAGGTCCAGAGTGTGTCATGGGTCCCTGTACGGCCTCCCATTGCTGCTGTCTCCATCGCCACACTCTGCCATGTGCCACTTTCAGGTCTCCTCACACTGCTGCTGGGTTCCATTTTGTGATAGGGTGCTGGCAGATTATGGGCCTCACATTGCTGCGGCCAGGCCCCTAATCTGCCATGGGCCCCTGTACCGCCTCCTCATGCTGCTGCCAGGTCCACAGTGTCTCATGGGTCCCTGTACGGCCTCCCATTGCTGCTGTCTCCATCGCCACACTCTGCCATGTGCCACTTTCAGGTCTCCTCACACTGCTGCTGGGTTCCATTTTGTCATAGGGTGCTGGCAGATTACGGGCCTCCCATTGCTGCTGCCAGGCCCGTAATCTGCCATGGGCTCCTGTACCGCCTCCTCATGCTGCTGCCAGGTCCACAGTGTGTCATGGGTCCCTGTACGGCCTCCCATTGCTGCTGCCAAGGCCGTAATCTGCCATGGGCCCCTGTACCGCCTCCTCATGCTGCTGCCAGGTCCACAGTGTCTCATGGGTCCATGTACGGCCTCCCATTGCTGCTGTCTCCATCGCCACACTCTGCCATGTGCCACTTTCAGGTCTCCTCACACTGCTGCTGGGTTCCATTTTGTCATAGGGTGCTGGCAGATTACGTGCCTCCCATTGCTGCTGCCAGGCCCGTAATCTGCCATGGGCCCCTTTACCGCCTCCTCATGCTGCTGCCAGGTCCACACTGTGTCATGGGTCCCTGTACGGCCTCCCATTGCTGCTGTCTCCATCGCCACACTCTGCCATGTGCCACTTTCAGGTCTCCTCACACTGCTGCTGGGTTCCATTTTGTCATAGGGTGCTGGCAGATTACGGGCCTCCCATTGCTGCTGCCAGGCCCCTAATCTGCCATGGGCCCCCGTACCGCCTCCTCACGCTGCTGCCAGGTCCACAGTGTGTCATGGGTCCCTGTACGGCCTCCCATTGCTGCTGTCTCCATCGCCACACTCTGCCATGTGCCACTTTCAGGTCTCCTCACACTGCTGCTGGGTTCCATTTTGTCATAGGGTGCTGGCAGATTACGGGCCTCCCATTGCTGCTGCCAGGCCCCTAATCTGCCATGGGCCCCCGTACCGCCTCCTCACGCTGCTGCCAGGTCCACAGTGTGTCATGGGTCCCTGTACGGCCTCCCATTGCTGCTGTCTCCATCGCCACACTCTGCCATGTGCCACTTTCAGGTCTCCTCACACTGCTGGTGGGTTACATTTTGTCATAGGGTGCTGTATGGCCTCCCATTGCTGCTGCCTCCACCGCCACACTGTGGCTCCACACTCTGGTTTTGGTCCCGTGACTGCCCAAATGAGTGAAGTGTGCGGTGATTCTAAGATCGACGGCACTCATCTGCATGTCATACTGACTGACAGTATTATTTCTCTTCCCCAGCAGACTCCAAGGGCATTTAAATTAAAGGTACAGTGTTCTGCACTAATATAAAGGCTCTCTGAAGCCTAGAAACACCCTTTTATAAGTTAAATTCGCAGCGAATATATTCGACTCGAATCAAATTTTTTTCACGAATTCGCCGAATCAGTCGAATCAAATTTTTGAATAATTCGCTCATCTCTAAATATAATAATAATAATACATTTAATTCAATAATATAATCAAATAAAAATCACTAAAGTTTGAAATATAGCGCCAAGTTCGCACATCGCTGAGCTCAGTCGCAGAATCGTTTTCAGTGTCTGATGAGGAATTTCCCCCACCAATCATTATCACTCAATTCTGCAAGTGGTTCTGATTTACTATCGCTGTTCTCTAGCCGGTCTAAAACCGTGTCTGACCTAAAGGGACGCTTTTTGGATGCCATGGACGTTTCTCAGTTTCCAGGCAGAAAGGGCGGTAACAATGCAGGCAGGGCGCCGGACAAAGCACTCGGGACAAAATGTATGTGAAATGGTTTGATACAGGAATGTAATCCTAACAGATTACAATGTATTGTATGTGTGTCATATTTTTACTTTTTTGAATCTCCCATCGGTTCTGCCCCCCTGTGTCCCAATGCTCACAGGGAAGGGAACCCGGAAGACAGATGCCGGCATCAACCGGAGGACACAGCAGGAGGACATCGGGCGATCGCAGCACAAGGTAAGGATCGGGGGATCACAGGACAAGCACTACAGTGTAATCCTGGGTGTGGCTCGGGGTAACCGCTTTTTGTACTGTAAATTTACCCCGAGCCACACTCAGGATTACCGCCAGGGAGGTTAATCCTTCCTCCTCCACCCAGCATGCATATGTCAGAAAAACTGAGTAAAACACAATAGTGCTTTATCCTTTAAACACCCTGCTAAAAACAGAAATGGCCCCTCACCTTGTGTAGGTGCTCAATCACACCTGATATCATGCTCATATGGATCCAAAATAACACTTTGTAAGCATATACAGGCAGGTTCCACTTCCCTGATGTGTGGTATCAGTGTATCGGCTGGCCGTGAGCGTCATGACGTCAACAAGCTCCTGCCCTATTTAGAGACTTTGCAGTTAGGATTGTTCACTATATTTCATTATATTTGTTTGTATTCACATGTGTTTTTTGGATTTAAAGGAAGCACAGCACTATATGTTTATTTATTCAGGTCAAATTGGCTTTCTTCGAGACTCCACATCCCGGTTATTAACATCAGCCCACCCTCATACAGTAGTGGGTGGGGATTTCAACCTAGTTGCCTCTCCTAGAGATTGGAAGTCCCTACATGGCCACCGACCTTCAAAACAAGCTCTTTAACAATCTGCCTTTTTCTGCCAATGGACTAGGGAGCACAGATTGTTTGACTCCTGGTGGGTGAAACACCCAAATGGCAAACAAGACTAATTCTTCTCATCTGTACATAATACTTATACAAGACTTTACTATTTCTTAGTATCAAATCCTCTCCTTAAGATTATGGTGGAATCAGATATCATAACAATTCATGGTCAGACCACTCCTTCCTAACCCTAGGCATGGCTGTGGGAAAGCCTGTTTTTTGTACATGTCATTGCTGGTTGAATGACAATTTACTTAAACAGGTTGACATTCAACACTCTATTTCAACAGCCATAGAGGAATATTTCAGTCTCAATGGGGGCTCGGCTTCCAAAACATCTACCCTACATCAGTGGACAATTTATTGCAGCTGGTTTTCACTTGAAAAGAAACTCAGCTAAACTAAGATGAGACCTCATGTCTCAATTAATCTATGCTAAGAACAAACTTTTGAACCATTCCTCTGTTTTCAATCTCCGAATGGTGGTGTTGCTCAGGAATAAGTTAAAGGCTGTAGATGTTGAGGAGATGTCCAAAAATCTATTATGAATGAAACAAAAGCTTATCAATTACCAACAAACCTCAGACTCCCACCTATTGCCTGCAAGGCATTGCAACAGCTTTTTGCTGGAAATGCTTAAATGGCAAGGGGTCTCTGGCCCATGTTTTCTGGTTCTGTCCCCAGATCTGGAGTTACTGGGCCATGGTACAGGAAGTCATGAAACAGATTCTAGATCTTGCAATTCCACTAGATCTTATCCACTACCATTTAGGCCTACCCATTACAGGCGTTCCTAAATGCTCTAAAACATTGTGGATGTATATTCTGACTGCTGCAAGGCGTTTAATTCCGAGGTAGTGGAAGACAACAAAGGTTCCCTCTTTAAAGAACCTTATTATGACTATCTCAGAGGTACGTACTATGGAATATTTAACTGCTCAGGCTGGGGAATATCTCCACCAATTTGGTAAAGTGTGGGACCCTTGGGACAATTCTACTTATGGCTCTCGCCCCAGGTCAACACATACCATTACACAACCCTCACATCTACTTTAATTATACACTCAGGTGTCCGTTTATGAACCAGCGGTAATAGATCGCTGCTCAGTTCTCCGGCATTCTCGGAGAACACAGTTCTCCTGTGAATGCAGTTTATGAAGCAGTTCTCCGATGAGCTCTGGGCTGGAGAATCTGGAGGGAGAACACAGATCTCCAGATCTCCAGCGAAGGGCTGACATGATCTCCTGAGTGTCATAAACTGTGAATGACCAGAGAATAGCTGAGAATCGCAGCTATTCTCTGTGTCATAAACGGACACCATAGTAGGTAATTTTACATCATACTGTGTAAGCTCCACATAGACTGCCACTGATAGGTTCCTATGTGCATGTTTAACTTCTGGTTTTACATTACATGTTGGTTTCCAATTTTGAGACCGATTTTCATGTATATTGTGTCTCAAAATGTTATGTTGGATTAAGTCCTGTATTCTAACGTTGGTTTTCATATTGACATTCAGATTAAAACTGTTTTTTTTAAGATACAGGCAGACACTATACCCTTATGTATATCATAGATAGCCTCATGTTGTACTTTGTTTGTACAGTTTCAGCACATGTATGTCAATAAGTCCAATACATGTTGTTGTACAAGTTAAAACATTAATAAAAATACAATTACAAAAAATAAACAAACCCAAGGAGGGACACAGTGCTCCTAGATGGCTGTATGTGAACTAAAGGCTCATTTAAGCGTGAAAAATATTGATCCTGCCATGAAGGTGCCTGTTATAGGGTGATCACCCTCTTTCCATGTCTCCCAATTTTGCTCCTAAATTGTCACCGTCACATGGACTTCCAATGGACACTACACCTTTAAATACATCAAGGGGGGTGAATGAGATTCAGGAGGGCAGTATTTTCAACACTAAACCAAAATCAAGAACATGGGGACAGGACCTTAAACTGGAGGAAAGTTCAGGACTAATCTCAGAAAGTCCTATTGTAGTTGATGCTGGGAATAAACTTCCAGCAGATGTATTGAGCCAGTCAACAGTAAATAGCTTCAAATATGTTTGGGACAAGCATAGATCTATATATATTTATACAATAAAAAAACAAACAAAAAAAACACACACAAAAAAAACAAACAACCCCCCACCCAAACACAAAAACACACACACAAAAAAACATGGGCAGACTTGATGGACCACTAGGTCTTTTTCTGCCATCACTTTTCTGGTTTCTATGCTTGTATGCTGGATCTATAATGCTACTGTTGGGCAGGAGACTGCAAGAAGTGTCCCAGTCCCTGGCAGTGGGACGTGGCCATATACGTGGGGCCCTGAGATTGTGCTGAAATTTTGGAGGGCAGATACCAAAAAGTTAATTCATAAATTAGTAAAATAGCCTTTCCATGGAAAACTCCTAAATATGAATTTGGTGATAAACTATCATTTATAATTGTAGTGATATTTCATAAACACACGAGGAATAGAGCGCACACAGCACTCCAACGTTTCTCCAACTGTCCCTTCCCCTCCCCCATCTCTCCTGTCCTGTCATTCTACACCTCAATATCTGGCTGCAGCGACATTCATTGCCTAAAGCATAAAGGGCGTTTTGGAACAAAAAAAAAATATCTGACCTTTATCACAAAATTAAAAAACAAATTCCTGAGATGAAGTATTGAAGTATGCACATTCTGTACCCTTAACCACGACATTTGTGAGAATCTTTTACCTGAAAATGTTGCTTCACTAAAGATCACAGCAGTTCCCAGAATGGGTGTGACAATGGTTTCGATTTTATGTCATGTACATAAAAAAAAAAATAAAACACTATTTTTGTATGCGGCCAGCATTGTGGAGAGCAAATGATTTCCATCTTTTTTTCCCAGATGTATTTTTCTTGCAGATTGCAGATGAAAGCTCTTCATTAACCTCTTCATTAGTGTGCTGTACCCGAAAGATGGCTACAGCCTGGCTCTGTTGTATCGGGGGGGGGGGCATCCATGAGTGTCCCCCCGGAACTACGCCCCCTGTGCCCCCCCCCCCCGGGGCATGAACATGGTGTGCTCTGTGATTGCTGTGTCCTTCATTTCCCTTGTGATAAAGGGCCGATCACAGCTGATCACAATGTAAACACACTTGGCGGTTATTGACAATACTTTCCTCAAGTGCCGTCACAGAGTGAGGAAAGCAGAGCCGGTGACTGCCAAGTGTGACAGGGGACATGTACACAGATAATCAGGGCATTGATCATCTGTGCCCTGATTATCAGTGTAGCCCCATCAGTGCCAATCAGTGGCCATCATTGCTACCTATCAGTGCCCATCAGTAATGCCCATCAGTGCCCATTGGTGCCATCTATCAGTGGCACATACTGCAGCCTCATCAGTGCTTCCTTATCAGTGCCCATCAGTAATGCCTCATCAATGTTGCCTCCTCAGTGTCCATCAGTGCCGGCTATCAGTACCTCCTCATCCATGCCACCTATCAGTGCCCATCAGTGCTGCCGATAAGTGCCCATCAGTGCTGTCTGTCAGTGCACCTATCAGTGCCTCCTATCAAAGGCATATATCAGTGCAGCCTCATCAGTACTTCCTTATCAGTGTTTTTTTTACTTTAATGCATTCTCTGAATTAAGGTAAAAAAAACCTTCTGAGTGCGGTCTTCCCCGCCAGCCCCCCTCCCCCCTTCTTACACTTACCTGAGCCTTATCTCAATCCAGCGATGTGCACAAGAACTCTCTCGGCTCTCCCTCCTCATTGACTCAGATGCAGCCATTGGCTCCCGCTGCTGCCAATCACAGCCAGTGAGCAGGGAGCAGGAGGGTGGGGTCAAGCCCCGCTCTGTGGGGTTGATTTACTAAAGACAAATAGGCTGTGCACTCTGCAAAGTGCAGTCAGACTCTGAAAGTGCAGTTGCTCCAAAACCTAGTAAATGAGGTAAAGCTTCACTTTGCAAGCAACACCCAATCACATGCAAGGAAAAAAAAAAAACTGTTTTGCTCACACATGAATGGACAATAGAAGTCAGCAAATCTTCTCCTCATTTACTAAGCTCTGGAGCAACTTCCCTTTCAGGGTGCAACTGCAAAGTGCATTTTTTTTTGCTTTAATCAACCCCATATAGCCAGCTCGGGAGCAAGCACACACGAGTTGCCCCATTGCAAGAGGCTTGATATAGTGGGCCATGGGTAAGGGGGAGGGGCCAGGAGTGACGGCAGGGGACCGAAGAAGAGGAGGATTGGTGCAAAACCATTACACAAAGCAGGTAAGTATTCCATGTTTGTTATTTTTTTTAATTAAATTTAAACCTTTACAATAATTTTAAAGCCTGCCATACATGGATCGAAATTGGGGCAGTTTAGCAGGGATCGGCCACATTGCAATCCATGTATGGGCAGATACAATCTATAGATCAACTTCTGTACAGCCAGCCTGTCGGATTGCTCGATCTGTGCTGCAAGCTATAGTTGGCAGCCCTGATCAGTATATTATTATTATTATATAGGACTTATATAGCGCCAACAGTTTGCTCAGCGCTTTACAATATAAGGGAGACAGTACAATTACAATACATTTCAGTACAGAAGGAATAGGAGGGCCCGGCTCGTGGAGCTTACAATCTGAAGGAAGGGGGAGGTGATACAAAAGGTGATAGTTGCGGGGGATGATCTGATGGAGGTGACTCAAGTACAGTTCTTAGGTGGAGGTGGGGTAGACTTCCCTGAAGAAGTGAGTTTTCAAAGATCGCCTAAAGGCAGACAGGGTGGGGGCTGACCGGACATGCTATGGTAGGGAGTTCCAGAGGATGGGATAGGCTCTGGAGAAGTCCTGGAGGCGAGTGTGGGAGGAGGTGATGAGGGAGCTAGAGAGGAGGATATCATGGGAGGAGCAGAGCGGGCGATTTGGGTGGTATCTGTGGATGAGGTTGGTGATGTAGCTGGGGGCAGTGTTGTGGATGGCTTTGTAAGCTGTGGTTAGTATTTTGAATTGTATACGTTGGGTTAGTGGAAGCCAGTGGAGGGATTGGCAGAGAGGGGATATTCTGGTGTGTGCTGGAAATGTCATGCTCATTTTTATTTATTGTTCGCTTTTCATTTCATTTATCTAGTTAGTTTTGGTTATGTGGAGTCAAGTCAAAACTTTTTTCCATTTTTAATTTTGGATGGAGTGGAAAAGTAAGTGTTGGGTTTTTACTGTTATTTAGGCTGTTAGGAATTCCCTCTTTCCTGGAATCCTTATATTCTTATTTCTTATATGCCGCGCGGCGTCTGGGTGTGGCACGGGCTCGATCGATCGGGCAATCAAAGTAACCAGGCACACAGGTCGGATACAGGAAGATTGCAAAGTTTATTACGTACATTACAGCTTATAAAGGCATAAACCACAAACCCAAATTATCCAATAGTAAGACAAACTCAAATTATCCAATAGTAAAGCGTACCTTTAACTTCTACCCAGATACTAGACAAGGTGCACCTTTTTTTAAACTGTTAAAAAGTTAACCTCAGTCAGTACATCCTGCCTACATATCTGAACATCTATCTATGTTTTGTACGATGTTTTGCAGACACCTGCAGTCTAGCGTTCTTCCTGTTACATTTTGTGGTTGTACTTGTTACATACATATACATATTAAAATTTTCCATATAAGCTCGAACATAATGCTGGCATTTCTTATAACCTTTACTTAAGACATAATTATTTCATCTACTTAAAGCATCACTCTAACTCTTATCACAATGTAAGCATAATGAACACAAAATGGTATACCTGCATCAATAGCCCTAGCTCATATTTCCCTACATAGATTCCCGAGCTTCATTGAAGAACTTTCCTGCCCTGGTGACTATGATTTTACCAGACATGATATGCGAGCAAATCACACAAAGACACAAAATAAAGAAAAATGTTTTGTAGTAGTGTAGCGCTACCCCCTCAGGGGCCACTGAATTTGTCTTGGGTCCCACTAAGCTCTGCATGGCCAGGCAACATGCATTTTTCCACTCATTCAGAGTCAGTAAACAGCCGTTGAGCTGGTTTTTGTTGTTTTTATTATGGGGGTAACAACTTGGATGGTGTCTAGGTGTATATGGGATGCTTATCCACCTCCCGTCCGGCCGTTGTATATAAACGGCCGGACAGTGGCAGTGCAGGGTCGGGTGGCCGTTCATAAACGGCCTCCCCGCACCCTGCTTGTGCGCGCTCCCTGGGAGCGCGCAGCACCGCGATCCGGTGCCCGCTGTGTCCTCCGGACACAGTGAAACACCGATCGTCGGACGGGACCTCTGTACGAGGTCCCGATCATGTGATTACTGATTGGCCAATCAGTGATCACATGCAAAGTAGTAAGCAAGATGTCACTTGTGACATCATTGCTTACTACGTGTGAAATCTGTGAATGATCACAGAGGTCACATGGTACAAGCCTATTCACAACAGGCTTGTACCATGTGACAAGCTGTGACCAATCACAGCTCAGTCAGTACTTCTCAATGAGTGCATGAATGCACACTGAGAGAAAGAAAAATGATTGCTTTTACATCCTATATGGGTGTAAAAGCAATCTGTAAAAAAAAAAAAAAAAAATCTTCATCACCCCCCACAAGTAGTACAGTGTCACCATGGTGACACTGTACTGCTAGGGTGACAGTATGTAAAAAAAAAAATAATAATAAAAAATAATAATATAAAAAAATAAAATAAAAATGTAAAAAAAAATGTTTAAAAATTATAATTTTTGTTATAAACTAATTTGGATTTTTTTTTATTTTACTAAAAAGATAACGGAATAAATTTTGGCAAAGATTTATGATGAAATATTATTTATTTGCAAAATTTTATTAAAAAAACACTTTTTTTCAAAATTTTTGGACTTTTTCATTTACATAGCAAAAAAAAATAAAAATCCCAGCGGTGAATAAATACCACCAAAATAAAGCCTTATCTGTTTCAAAAAAATGGTAAAAAATTCATTTGGGTACAGCGTTGCATGATTGCGTAATTGTCATTCAAAGCGTGATAGCGCTGAAAGCTGAAAATTGCCCTGGTCAGGAAGGGGGTAAAAGTGTCCAGTCTGGAAGTGGTTAAGGAACTTTAAACTTGAGGACAACTTCTGGCAACTGTACAAAAATGTGGATCCAAAACAATAGCACTGTCTCTTTAAAGGAGCACTCCTCAGACCCCAGATGAATCCTTCCTCTTCACCTGGCTGCACGGAGGGTATCCCTAGACAAGGGATTCCAAGATCTAACAATTAAACAGTCCCAGATGAGAACTAGTTGGGTCTTTCACCTGACGTCCTTCTCCCTTTATCTGGCCCAGGGGGTGTAGAAGTACTCACACTGTCCTGTCCTGTCAACGTGGTGGTTTGAAGGCTGCTTTTCGGCCTTTTGACTAGCATGGCCGAGATACATCGGTGAACAGTAGACGACCTCCTCCTCCCACCACCCAAGATGTAGGCACGCATATGCAGGAGCCCATGGGGGTTGTCATGGAGGCCCCCCTAATCTGGTGATAACTGGTTCCTAAAAATTGAAAGCAGTTGTGGCTGAGAGTAAATTCAAGTAATTCCAAGATAAATTAATTTTGAGCTCCCATTTCAGGATAATTGGACTCTAGGAAATAAATCGTTGCTCCCAGTCCCCATTGATGGGGAATGGAAGTATAAAGCGACTCAACATCAATACCCACAACTATAGTACCTACTTTAACTTCCACATGGTTTAATTTGATGAGAACGTTCCTAGTGTCCTGAACATATGATGGTAGGCGTGTCACCATCGATTGATTAAGACATCCTTCCTATGTGCTCCAGGGTGCCCTTAATGGTCGATATAATGGGCCTTCCAGGGGGATTATTTACATGTTTATGTACCTTGGGAATGATGTATATTGCAGGATCCTTCTTGGTTATCAAGCCCACATCATGTGCCCAGGACTGTTTTTCATTAAGGGACATGACCAGTGATGGAAAGGGGTTGCTAGATAGTTTAACATACGTTGGGGTATCACCTAATTGTTGCTTAATTTCCAGTTCATATGCTGTTTCTGATAGCAACATCACATTTCCCCCTTTATTGCTAGGTTTTATTGCTAGGTTGGATGTCTCCCTGAGTTCCTTAGGAGCCAATCTTTCATCCCTGAGTTTCTTAAGAGCCAATCTTTCATCCCGTGAAAGATTATAGGTCATGGGGCAAAGCGCAGCAACTTGCAGGAGCCTGAATCCCCTGAGTAGATTTTAGCAAAGTCCTAACTTGTAGGAGCTCTAAATCCACTAAGTGTATAAAATCCCAGCTCATCTGGCTAAGTATCCAATCCAAGAACAAGGGACTGGCTAAGCATTAGACTGTGCCATGAAGACTTGCCAAGAACTTGCATCCAGCAGACTTCTTCCTTCCAGGCCCTGGGGCTGTAGATGTGCTTACACTGTCCTTGTTCTGCATCTGTGGATAGAATTGCTTTCAGGCCTCTGTAGCTGGAATGGTTCCTCTCCAGGCTATGCAGGCTGTTCTTCCCCAGTGGACTGCAGGGCAGTGGAGCTCCCTCTTTTAGCTCTCCTTCAGCTTCCAGCATCCAGCCTGGAAGCAGAATCCCCTTCTATAGGGTTCCCTCCCAGGCTGCACAGCAACACCTCTCAGCAATACACCTTCCACCCAATTCTCCTGCAAGCATGGCTCTCTCATATTTATGGGGTGGTCTGCCACACTGCCAGGCCTCCTGCCTGGGATTGATCAGACTCTCATAAATATGCAGATCAGCCCCTCGTCACCTCTGCCTACTGGATTCTAGAAACTTCTCCAAGTTTCGAGCAGGGGGAGATACCAGAGGACTCACCTGTAGAGCCCTCCAGCCCAGACCTGAAGTAGCCCTCTAACTAATCCCAGGCTTCTAACATGCCTCAAACTACTCTAAACAACAATGTACACTATAGGGTGCTTGTCAGGGCTCCAGGTATGACCAGAAGTGTGTGGACTGACACAGGGAAACGCAGGTTTCAGATATGGTATAAATAAGACAATTTATTAAGACTAACAACACAAACATAAACGCAGTGCACCAAACCCCAAGCTAACACAAATACATACAACAGGGTGAAACAAACCCAAACCTAAACTGATACAGATACACAGGTACATACACATATAGAGCACAACGTAGTCAGGCAGGCCGGGTCGATAACTATCGGGCAGGTAGGTACAGGAGAAGCAGGCGGAGAGAATGGTCAGGGTCACAAGCCAGGGATCAAACAGGAGAAGTCAGCAGAGGTCAGGATCAGGCAGGGTCGGCAACAAGTCAGGCAGAAACAGGAACAGGAACGCAGGTTACTAGATACAGGGGCCCATGGAAAAACACACACCAAGGCAAAGACTGCAGGTCTGGCCATCCCTTAAATACACCACCTGCAATCAGCCCCAGGTGATGGTTAATTGCCGAAGTGAACCTCTGGTTGTTGAGAGCACCCGCTGGCCAGCCCTGGTACTGCAGCCCACAAGGCAGGTGAGTCCCACCACTATTGGCAAGTCCATTCCTGACAGTGCTACACTGAATTCATACTGGCTTGCAGTAAAATGCAGGGAAACTGGATGTACTGTATTATAAATGTAGAATTATAACATATTATCTACTGGTCAGCAATTAACTGTCAATATTTACAATCTTTAGGCACAAGAGGCACAAGAGTTCTTTTCAGTTTCACACTTTTGGGTTACACATGTTTTTCCTGAATGGCGCCCTAACACGCTAAGGCAAAGGACCTGCACTGCAGCACATGGCGATGCACAATATCGCACTCCTATACATTGTGGTGTCCTGTGTTGCCAATAAAAGGGCAGCCCCTCTCTTGTTTTATATCCTATTTTCTAAACCACTATGGGGGAGATTTACCAAAACTGCAGCACTCTGAATCTGGAGCTGTGCATGGGAGCCAATCAGCTTCTAACTTCATTTTGTTCCATTAAGCTTTTGCTGAAAAAAACCTGGAAGCTGATTGGTTTCTATGCAGAGTTGCACCAGATTTTGCACCCTCTAGTCTTCCAGTAAAACCCCCCCAAGGAACTGTTAAAGTAGAATTTCAGCCTAAACCTAACTTATCTTAACTCGGTGCCGAGTACACGCAAATATGCGGCCTTTTGGTGGCTGATCCTTGGCGCTGAGGGGCCGCATATTTGTGCACCCAATGTAAACAATAGATGCGCCGAGAGCGAGCACCATATGAGCTCCCAGCACATTTACCGGTGCCTCACAGAAAGGTCCCTTAATGACGTTGTGGTGACGAAACGCGTTGGGCGTGGCCTGCTCGATGTTGACGTCAGCACACCCTTTTCCTAGTGTGTGTCGGAGGTGATCCGCGGTGAGCGGGGACCGTAAACTACTTCAGTGCTGTACATTGCTGGTTAAGCTGGTGTCTGCCTGGACACCCCTTTTGTGAGTTGTTTGGTATTTCAATAAATAGATATGTGTTTTAAACGTACTGCACCATTATTTATTTTCCTTTGTCCCTGAGTGTGACTCATGCATATATGGAGATACGGAGTTAATGGAGAGATTCATCATGAGATCTTTGGCTGCAGAGCATTGTTTCTGGTAGTGATATGCTGTCCTTTATGCCGATTACATTATTGATCACCTGGACGTGATTATTATTGAACATTACTACTAGAGATGAGCGAATTTTTCAAAAATTCGATTCGCCTGATTCGCCGAATTTTCCGAAAAAATTTGATTCAATTCGAATTTATTCGCTGCAAATTTTACTTATAAATAGGGTTTCTAGGCTTCAGAGAGCCTTTATATTAGTGCAGAACACTGTACCTTTAATTTAAATGCCCTTGGAGTCTGCTGGGGAAGAGAAATAATACTGTCAGTCAGTATGACATGCAGATGAGTGCCGTCGATCTTAGAATCACCGCACACTTCACTCATTTGGGCAGTCACGGGGCACGACGAAGAAGAAGAAGAAGAATGAAAAGAATGAAAAGAAGAAGAAGAAGAAGAAGAAGAAGAATGAAAAGAATGAAAAGAAGAAGAAGAAGAAGAAGAAGAAGAATGAAAAGAATGAAAAGAAGAAGAAGAAGAATGAAAAGAATGAAAAGAATGAAAAGAAGAATGAAAATAAGAAGAAGAATGAAAAGAAGAAGAATGAAAAGAAGAATGAAAAGAATGAAAAGAAGAATGAAAATAAGAAGAAGAATGAAAAGAAGAATGAAAAGAATGAAAAGAAGAATGAAAAGAATGAAAAGAAGAATGAAAATAAGAAGAAGAATGAAAAGAAGAATGAAAAGAAGAATGAAAAGAAGAAGAAGAATGAAAAGAAGAAGAAGAATGAAAAGAAGAATGAAAATAAGAATGAAAAGAATGAAAAGAAGAATGAAAAGAATGAAAAGAATGAAAATAAGAAGAAGAATGAAAAGAAGAATGAAAAGAATGAAAAGAAGAATGAAAATAAGAAGAAGAATGAAAAGAAGAATGAAAAGAAGAATGAAAAGAAGAATGAAAAGAATGAAAAGAAGAATGAAAATAATGACAAGAAGAATGAAAAGAAGAATGAAAATAAGAAGAAGAATGAAAAGAATGAAAAGAAGAATGAACAGAATGAAAAGAAGAATGAAAATAAGAAGAAGAATGAAAAGAAGAATGAAAAGAATGAAAAGAAGAATGAAAATAAGAAGGAGAATGAAAAGAAGAATGAAAAGAATGAAAAGAAGAATGAAAATAAGAAGAAGAATGAAAAGAAGAATGAAAATAAGAAGAAGAATGAAAAGAATGAAAAGAAGAATGAAAAGAATGACAAGAAGATTGAAAAGAAGAATGAAAATAAGAAGAATGAAAAGAAGAATGAAAAGAATGAAAAGAAAAATGAAAATAAGAAGAAGAATGAAAAGAAGAATGAAAAGAAGAATGAAAAGAATGAAAAGAAGAATGAAAATAAGAAGAAGAAGAATGAAAATAAGAATAATTCCAGTAAAGCAAAAAGTGTATGTGCAGAGTTCCTCTATTTCTGACAGTTCTCTGACAGTTCTTTCACATTTACAGCGGTTGAAACATTGTATCTATTTGTTTCCTAATAAAAACATCTGTATCCTAAATGGAAACAAATAGATACAATGTTTCAACCGCTGGAAATGTGAAAGAACTGTCAGACAGCTGTCAGAAATAGCGGAGCTCTCTGCAGGGACATTTTTGCCGGCTGTAGAAGGGATGAAAACGGCCAATCAGGAAAAATTTGATTCGACCATCCGAAGTTGACAAAAATTCGGATTCGATGCGAATCAAATTTTTCCTGAAATTCGAAACGAATTCCACTTCGCCTGATTCGATTCGCTCATCTCTAATTACTACGTCCAATACCTGGATATCGTTTACCCATCGCTCCCAGAGCACAAGCGCTATTGCTGGTCTATTGATCAGCATTTAGCTCTGGTGAGTCCATCTAATTCATTTGGTGGTGGATTATTCACAGTGTTATGAATTCACAGAGGATATTTTGAGTTTGTTTTGGACTTGCACAGATTTATTATGGACACTTAATTATATGGTGATATATATTTTTATTTAGCGCATGCCCTTATTAGATATTGCTATTTGCGATCAGGAGATTTCCGATCATGTGATCGCCGTGACAGCCAATTATGGCAGTAACACGACCCTAACACCTCCACCTCCTAGCACCTAAAACCCTTTAAAGAGCTGGGAGGTGCTTGCATCAAGGGATTAAAAATGCCCCCCCCCCCCCAGCACCTATGCTAACCTGAGTAAGGATGATCTGTATACATTGCTCAAAAAAATGAAAGGAAGACTTTGAAAACACAACAGATCTCAATGGGGAAAATATCATGCTGGATATCTATACTGATATGGACGGGGTAATTCAACCTACAAAGGACTGAATTCAAACACATCCCGAAAATCAAAGTGAAAAAATGATGCAGCAAGCTAGTCCATTTGACTGAAATCTCAGTGCAGCAACTCAGAATGGTCCTCAGTAGTTTGTATGGCCCCCACATGCTTGTATGCATGCCTGACAATATTGGGGCATGCTCCTAATGAGACCACGGATGGTGTCCTGGGGGATTTCCTCCCAGATCTGGACCAGGGCATCATTGAGCTCCTGGACAGTCTGGGGTGCAACCTGGCAGCATCCGATGGATCCAAACATGACATCCCAGAGGTGTTCTATTGGATTTAGGTCAGGTAAGTGTGGGGGCCATTCTGTCAATTCCTTCATTCTCCAGGAACTGCCTGCATACTCTCGCCACATGAGGCCAGACATTGTCATGCACCAGGAGGAACCCAGGACCCTTTACACCAGCATAGGGTCTGACAATGTGTCCAAGGATTTCATCCACATACCTAATGGCAGTCAGGGTGTCATTGTCTATCCTGTAGAGATCTGTGAGTCCCTCCATGGATATCCCTCCCCAGACCATCACTGACCCACCACCAAGACGGTCATGCTGAACCATGTTACTGGCAGCAGAACGTTCTCCACGGCTTCTCCAGACCCTTTCACGTCTGTCACATGTGCTCAGGGTGAATCTGCTCTCATCTGTGAAAAGCACAGGGTGCCAGTGGGGGACCTGCCAATTCTGGGGTTCAATGGTAAATGCTAATCAAGCTCTATGGTGCCGGGCAGTGAGCACAGGGCCCACTAGAGGGTGTCGGACCCTCAGACCACCCTCATGAAGTCTGTTTCTGATTGTTTGGTCAGAGACATTCACACCAGTGGCCAAGGAACAGTGCTTGGAGGTGAGCAAGGGGCGGGGAGAAGGGGGAGAGTTCCTGCACCTATTCTCTGAGAAAAAGAGCCCTGATTCTGGTGACAACCATCACTTCTCTCAATTTGGAGTGATTTCCTCCCACTTTCTGTTGTGGCTATGGGACAGGAAGTGAAGATAAATTTTCCCAATAGATCACAGATGGAAAAAAAACAAAAGAAAAACAGAAACAAACAAAACAAACATATAACCTTCCCTTACCGACTTGCCCTCCAGAGGATCCCCCCCCCCCTTCCTGACCAGGCCATTTTGTGTGTTATGGCACTGCGTTACTGACAATTGCGCAGTCATACAACACTGCACCCAAATTAAATTTATATATTTTTTTCTCACAAACAGAGCTTTCTATCGGTGATATTTGATCACCTCTGCGTTTTTAATTTTTTGAGCTATAAAATGTATTCTGGTACGAAAAAGATCCCAATATGTGTAAATTAATTGGTTTACATGGAAGTTTTAGTGTTTACAAATGGCGGTACTGGAATTTAAAAAACTTTTTTTTCTACTAGTAATGGGGGCGATTAGCGACTTATAGCAGGACTATGGTGGACTAATTAAAAGCACTGACACTGTACTAATGGCACTGGGCAGGAAGGGGTTAACATGAGGGGCAATCAAAGGGTTAACTGTGTGCTCTGTGTTTTACTGTGTGCTGTGTCTGTGCTTTCCACTGTAAGTGCACTGCTATGCAGAGCCATACAAAGCAGTTCTCTCCCCCGTCGGTAATACTCGGTGATCACAGGGTGCTGGCGAGTAATCACCATCTGGGACCCGGTCATTGACAGTCAAGACGCTGCTCACACGCACCCCCTACGCGGAACTGCAAAATCACGTATATATGCGTGATTTTTCACACCCCGGCTTCCCTGTAGCAGTATTTCTGATATAGGGCGGAGGGGAAGCGGTTCCTATTCTCTGAGAAAAAAAAGGCCTGACTTTGGTGACAACCATTACTTCTTTCAATTTGGAGTGATTTCCTCCCACTTCCTGTTGTGACTATGGGACAGGAAGTGAAGAGAAATCTCCCCAATAGGACACAGATGGAAAAAAACAAAACAGAAATATAATAAAACAAACAACAAATAACCATCCCTTATGGTATCCAAAAGTAAAAAATAAATACAAGTTTTGCCTATAGTTCTACTGGTTTGTGTGTAAGATACAAGGGTAGGACCCGGTTCAGTTTGTGGCATGTTGTTATACCTGTGTGCAAAGGAATGTAATCTGTATAAAAAACATTTCAGCACACTCCCATCACCTTTGTACACAACAAAAGTGGAAGCAAATTTTTATATTTACCAGAAACAGAATATCACAGAAACAAGACACTGGGCAATCTCTCCAGCAATGGACACCATAGACAACAAACAATTCATCCTTGATTTTCATCTTCCAGGAGGTCTCTCAGAGGACCAGACATACACCAGGGTGCTCCTGCAGCTGTTTGGTTATGCCGGTCATGGCAAATCGGCTTTTGTCAACTCCTGCATCTACACCCTTGGAGAGAACGAATTCCAGACCCGTGCCACAACTGGATCAACTGAAACCATTATCACAACGAGGAGAAACAAGTATGCACTTACTGATACCATCTCCATCGTGGACAACAGAGGATTCGGAAAAAAAGACGGAGTTGAGGAGGTGGTGGCTTTTGCACAACTAGGTAATCTATAAAATATTTTCTTTGTCAACCTATTATGCTTGGGAGGAAAGTTCATACAATGGTAATGAAATGTCTCATAAAATATGTTTATATTGTATTCAGCTGCCCCAAATCTAATGAATTTGTTGCCATTTTTCGCTTTTGAATAGAAAGTTGCAAAGACTGGAAACATTTTGCCACAAACCTCTGACAATGAAGGAGGTCTTTTATGTCATATGTCAGCATTTTTGGTTGGTAACATGGTGTAAGAGAAAAGACCGATGGACTATAACATAGACTATAATCCAATAGAGAAAACAGCAACAGATGGTGTCATGGTGAGGGAGATTTACTAAAGCAAATGCTCAATTATCAATTATTAACCACCTCATTGCCACGCTATAGCCGAAAGATGACTACAGAGCGGTTCTCTGAGTCTGGGACGGTGTCTATAGATGTCCTCCTAGAACGCGCCTCATAGGCCAAATTGCTCATCTTGCTGCCTCTTCCCTCGAGGTTTCTCTACATCAGGGGTCTCCAAACTTTCAAAACAAAGGGCCAGTTTACTTTAGGGGGTCGGACTGTGGCCAGTGGGAGTAGAAAATGCTCCGCCATCACAATGTCATAGGCTTGGTGGCAGGGCTTTTTTTGTCAGAGAATAGGTGCAGGTACTCCCCCCTTCGAGTCACCCCTTGTCTTCATCCCCTACCCACCTTTGAGCACTGTCCCTTGGTCCCACCTCCCAGTACAGTCCTTTTAGAGAATACAGAACCAAATATAATTTTGTGGTGCTGGTTAAGTTGTATGGAACGTGTTAATGATAACAACAAAAAGCAGTAGAATAGACCCCCTGCAGCCATCAACAATAGATCACCCCCAAGAAAAAATAGACCTCCTCGCAACAATATACCCCCCCAGCAATAATAGACCCTTGCTAGAAACAATAGATCTCCCAGCAGCCAGCATCAGTAGATCCTTCCCAGCAACATAACACCCCCTCCAGCAGCAATAGTTCTCCCACAAGCCACAATAGAGCCCTCATCAACAACCATAGACCCACTGCAACAATAGATCCTCCAAGTGACAACTGATCCTCTACAAGCCAGCATCAATAGATACTCCAACACACCCCAGTATCCCTAGCCATAACATACATTTAGTGATGGAGGTGCTGGAACTGTGTTCCCCTACGTTCCCACTGAAATAAAGCTGTGCTTGGTGGTCAGTGGGAGTAAAAAAATGACATAATTGGTGTCAGTGGGAGGAATAGTGCCCCATCATTACTGTCAGTGGGATGAATAGTACTCTATAATTAGTGTCAGTGGGAGGAATAGTACCCCATGATTGGTGTCAGTGGGAGATTTAGTTCCCCATCTCTGGTGTCAGGGGGAGTTATAGTATCTTGTCTTTGGTGTCAGTTGAAGGAATAGTACCCCAAGATTGGTGTCAGTGGGAGAATTAGTTCCCCATTTCTGGTGTCAGTGGGAGTAATAGTCCCCTAAGGACCAGATAAAGGCAAGAAAAAGTCCACATCTGGCCCACAGGCCGCAGCTTGGTGACCCCTGCTTTAAGTTATTACCATCTTCTCCTTTCTTTCTACTTCATGTCCTTGAAAAGCAAAACAAGACATTTTTTTACCTTAATACATTCCCTGCATTAAAATGGTTGCAAAGGCAGAAAGTTGTTTAAATTCTCTGCATTAAGGTAAAAAGCCTTCTGTGTTCAGCTGCCCTCCCCCCCCCCCCCCCAATACTTACCTGAGCCCAATCTCAATCCCCAGAGCAGTGGCTCCCTCCTTTCTCTTCCTCCTCACTGGACATTGGCTCTTGCTACTGTTAGGCACAGCCTGTGAGGAAGCAGCAGTGGTGTTGCTGAGCTGCAATGTGTGTGTCAATGGACACACACAGCGCAGCTTGGGAGTAAGCCTGCACTAGTATCTCCATAGTAAGTGGCTTGTTAAAGGGGCACTCGGAAGGGGAACGGAGTCAGGAGGACTGGTGGGTGACCACAGAGGAGGAGGTTGGGGGCTGTTGTGTGCAGAACCATTGTAAGTATAACCTGCTTATAATTTTAAGAAAAAAAAAGATCCTAATCATTTTAAAGTGATACTAAAGGTTCTTTTTTTCTGCAAAATAACAAACATGTTATACTTACCTGCTGTGAGCAGTGGTTTTGCACAGAGCAGTCCAGATCCTCCTCTTCTTAGGTCCCCTGCCGGCACCAGGAATGCCTCCTTTCTGTTGGGTGCCTCCATAGCAAGCAGCATGTTGCCAAGCTGCTGCTCTGTGTGTCCATTCACATACAGAGCTGTGGCTTGGCCTTGCCCCCTCTCTCTCCTCATTGAGGAGACTCACTGACTGGCTGTGATTGACAGCAATGGGAACCAATGGCTCCCTCAGCCAATGAGGAGGAAGAGACCCGGGACAGCTGAAGCTGTTATGCACATCGATAGAGGTGATGGTAAGTATTGGGGGGTTGGGGGCACTGCTGTACACAGAAGGTTTTTAACCTTCCTGCATAGAATGAATAAAGGTAAAACACCTTGAACCTTTACAACCACTTTAAGATAGTAAATGTCCCATTATATGACCCCTCCCCTTCCCCAAATACTTACTTGAGTCCTCACTCCATCCAGCGCTGTGCCCGTCTGTGGTGGCTCTTTTCTCCCTCCATGCATTCACAGAACACAAAGGCAACAGTCGGAGTCATTGGTTTCTGTTGCTGTCAATCAAATGCTGTAGGAAAGGAATGGGAGGCAGGACCGAGCTGCACTATGCGTGTCTATGGACTCAGGAGCGGATCTACAGGTGTGCCACCACAGCAAGCGGCGGCTGTCATTGCTCGTTGTCATTGGCCACACACACAGGAGTTCCGTGAGGTTCGGCATCACCGAATTTGTACAGTGAGCGGCTCACTCTACAGGGGTGGACAGGCAGGTAAGTAACTTTAGTGCAGAAGAGGCAAAGCATGAGTCTGCTGCATTACAATTCCTGCCTGTCTGACAGTTTTTATATTTTTAGTTAAAGTTCCACATTAAATAAGTGAATTTGCACTTAGAGGATGCCCTGAATCTGGCTGACTTCAGTCCTCCTATCATGGCCAAGCCAACATCTTTATTTTCTCTTTAATTTTCCATACAGATGGTAAGATATCCTGAACAAAGGAATTGTGCTTTCATTTTCTCCTCATGTACTAAGCTACTGTAAGTGAGAAAACTGACTCTGCAAAGTGGTCATGCTCTAATCTTTAGTAAATTGGCCCCGATGTGTGACGTTATGGTGGACACCAGTCATGTAGTTCCTATAACTCTGGTATCTCTTTATGTCTGTCTGTTGTCACTCGCAGGTCATTTTCTCCCCTTGGATGAGGAAGTGGTGCTGACTAAGGACTTTAAGTGGATAATGTCCCTGGTGGAGGATTCTGACCCAAACTACACCGATTTTATTGCCCCCATATTTATTTACAGGTATGGATCTATAGAAAGCTTTGCATACATTGTTATGACAAAATTATAATATTTGATGTATGTTTTGTGCTACTTTGCATGACTGTAATTGGCTATAAAGTATAACCACTTGTGGACCGTCCCATGTACTGTTACTGCGGCAGGCCAGTCGCTCTGCGCTGGGAACACACATGTATGAGATCCGGCATTTCCAGGTATGGGGAGCGCATGCGGGAGCAATGCCCATCTGTACTGTCATTTGGTACAGAACAAGACGGTCAGCAGGTTCTGGCCAATGAGTTATGAATGGGACCTGCTGATCAGCTTAGCGAATCACAGTACAGAGTCTTTAGTACAGTGACAGTGTACAGCATTATCACTGAAAACTGTATTAGTATCACTGGCGATGTCAGTGTCAGTCAGTTCCCACCCCAGTGTCAATTAGGGGTTCATTTACTAAAGCCGGAGAGTTCAAAATCAGGATCATTTCTGCATAGAAACCAATAAATTGGACAAATATATTGGTGGAATGTCTTAATCAAGAAATATTACAGAATTCAGATTGCAGTCGTAATTTATACATGTCTAATGAAATATTACACACTTTCAAGAGCCGTGTTCTACAGGATACCTCTGACTCACACAATTTGAGGTGGGGGGGTTATGTTAGCCCAGGGGTGTCACATTCAGGTTCATTGCAGGTTGCATCAATATTATGATTGCCCTCAAAGGGCCAGTTGTATCTATAAGACTAGAAGTCCAGAGCACCCCCCCCCCCCCATCCTGTACATCAGATGTCAAAACCTTCCTCACCATCAGAAGTCAAGAGTTCCCCACCAGGGATGGATCCAGCCTGTCCGATCTGGGAGTGTAATACAACTGTCAGGAGGGCAAAAAATGGGAGGTCAGCAGGGCAGAGCACAGGGGTCAGCAGAGCTGAGGATAGATTACAGCAGAGCTGAGGGCAGGGGTCAGCAGAATGGAGGGCAGGGAGTTACAACTGGCAGGGAGTAGGACAGGGGTCACTGCTGGCAGGGCTGAGGACAGGGGTCACTGCTGACAGGGCAGAGGACAGGGGTCACTGCTGACAGGGCAGAGGACAGGGGTCACTGCTGACAGGGCAGAGGACAGGGGTCACCCCTGGCAGGGCAGAGGACAGGGGTCATTGCTGGCAGAGGACAGGGGTCACTGCTGGCAAGGCAGAGGATAGGGTCACTGCTGGCAGGGCAAAGCCCCCCCCCCAGAACCCCCATAGATCTGGTCATATTCCCCACCATCCCATATACCACAGTGCACTCCCTACCTTGTGCTGTGGCCAGGAAGAAGGGCAGAGCTGCTGACTGCTAAAAAGGAAGGGAGGGGGGCAGAGATGAGCCCCTCAATGGCTGCACAGAGAAGCACAGCATCTGGCTGAGGAGTTCTGTCCTCTTTGTTGGCAAGTGTTTGGAACAAGGTGGGGGAGGAGACAAGAGGGGTGCTGCAGCTGCAGGAGAGGTGCAAGGCCACACGAAATGGCCAGGTGACCCAGATTTGGCCCATGGGACTTGTGTATGACAGATGTGTATTAGCCTATGCCTAATAAATAACATGTGTATAGTCTCACTTGTAGATTTTAGACACGGAGCATATATGTATCTTCACATAGCCTTCTATAAAGTCTGCTTGTCTCACTTCTCCCAATCTTCATCAAATAAAAAATATATCAATTCAATTCCTCAGGGCCCCCCCCCCCCCGCATACATGACAACATCAGCATTGTTAATAATCAGTTATTAGATCACAGAAAGCTTCTCACACAATCTCAGTGACAGTAAAGAATCTGCAATGTTGGGAAGTTCTAAACATTGTTCCTCTTCTGTCCTATCGCAGGTAATAACTCAGTAATGACTGAGCACGTGTTCCTGTGAAACGCATCGACTGCTCCTCTGTCCTGTCTTGGAGCTGTCATGTTCTTATCATATTGCATGTTAACCACTTCCCGACCGGCCATTGCATATAAACGGCCGGACGGTAGCACTGCAGGGTCAGGTGGCCGTTTATGAACGGCCTCCCCGCACCCTGCTTGTGCGCGCTCCCTGGGAGCGCGCAGCACCGCTATCCGGTGCCCGCTGTGTCCTCCGGACACAGTGAAACACCGATCGTCGGACGGGACCTCTGTACGAGGTCCCGATCATGTGATCACTGATAGGCCAATCAGTGATCACATGCAAAGTAGTAAGCAAGATGTCACTTGTGACATCATTGCTTACTACGTGTGAAATCTGTGAATGATCACAGAGGTCACATGGTACAGGGCTATTCACAACAGCCTTGTACCATGTGACAAGCTGTGACCAATCACAGCTCACTCTGTATTTCTCAATGAGTGCAGGAATGCACACAGAGAGAAAGAGAAATGATTGCTTTTACATCCTATATGGGTGTAAAAGCAATCATTGTAAAAAAAAAAAAAATAAATAAAAAATAATAATATAAAAAAATAAAATAAAAATGTAAAAAAAAATGTTTAAAAATTATAATTTTTGGTTATAAACTAATTTTTTTTTTTTTTACTAAAAAGATAACGAAATACATTTTGGCAAAGATTTATGATGAAATATTATTTATTTACAAAATTTTATAAAAAAAACACTTTTGTTCAAAATTTTTGGACTTTTTCATTTACATAGCAAAAAAAATAAAAATCCCAGCAGTGAATAAATACCACCAAAATAAAGCTTTATCTGTCGCAAAAAAATGGTAAAAAATTAATTTGGGTACAGTGTTGCATGACTGCGCAATTGTCATTCAAAGTGTGATAGCGCTGAAAGCTGAAAATTGCCCTGGGGGGGAAGGGGGGGGGGAAGTGTCCGGACAGGAAGTGGTTAAGGATTCCAACAGAGGATTTCATCCACCACATTGCTGTTTGTGCTGCCAACCATTCTGTTCTTCCATTGTACTATCGCAGTCCCGCTGACAGGAATGGTTCAGGTAGTTGTGCTAATTATCTAACTATGGTAGAAGATGGGTCGTTTCTGACACCGGAGCTTTTGGTGTCCCTGGGGTAGCACATTGTTGTTAAGAAACATAATGATTTCATATAGCAAAAGAATGACATTCCCATTGAGTAGGAAAGAGAGAAATGAAGAATTCTAGTTTTGTCAGAGTCTCGTTATGACATGAATAGGGAAGGCACAGCAACAGTGTAGGCAGCTTGGCTTCTGTATCATGTGACCGCTGTGATTGGCTCTCAGAACTCTTACATGATTGGGTGTCTACCTTGCTGGCTCTCTGACTGGTAACAGATTAGTCCATGTAGTGGGAGTGCTCAGAGAGCGTTCTCACGGCACACAACCAGCATGAACACGTGTGTGCGGGGGGGGGGGGGGGGGGGTCGGCATTAAAGTGGTTCTAAAACCTCAAGGTTTCTATCTTAAGAAAAAGGTAAAAAAAACCTTCTGCATCACAGACCCGCCCCCTCACCCCCCCCTCCTTCCCCATGCTTACCTGAGCCTCATCGTGATCCAAAGCTGTGAATGAGAGCTGGGGCTCTCCTGGCTTTGTCTCTCCTCACTGGGCAGATTGACAGCAGTCATTGGCTTGCGCTCCTGTCAGGAAGTGGGGGGCAGGGCCAAGTCCTGCTTGTAACGGAACCGGACCCCGGCTGCAGTAGGGTATTCCGTTTTACTCTTGCTTCCCTGTCCGAACACAGATTGCCGGACACCACCGCTGACCATACAGGAAATAAGACAGGACCAGACTCTTCTAAAGACAGGAAGTAAAACTGCTTTATTTTAACAAAAACACAAGATATATACACAGGGCGGGGAAACACAACCAGGAACAGGAAACACATCAGCAGGCCCACCCATCAGGGGGAAGGCCTGCTGGTAATACCCCCCACCAAACCAAGGCACATAATATAACAAAGGGAAACACCAGGTGGTAGTAGACAATACCGGAACACATGCAACCCATAATAGTTTGCTGGGAGCAAGACAATAGAACAATGGGGCAACCACCTGGCAGTGAACAATGGACAACCCCACACCCCACCTATACATGTCTACACAATATCCGGACAGATCACCCTGTACCCCTAACAGGCACAGGGTGGGCTACACATAAGAAGAACAGGGGTCCCCCCACCCCCAAAAGGCACTCCCTTCACATCACTGTCTGTGTCACTGGATGCAGCAGCAAGGCTCAGGAGTGAGGAGTGCAGGCAAGACACCTGAGAAGAGGAGGATCGGGGGCCACTCTGTGCAATTCTATTACACAAAGCAGGTAAGTGTAGACATGTCTGTTATTGAAATAAATGATTACAACGACTTTAATGCTATTTTCTTGCTGCCCTACACACTCACCGGCCATGTTATTAGAAACATTAGTTCAATTGCTTGGTAACTAATTGGTGCTAATTAGCCAATCACATGGCAGCAACTCAATGCATTTAGGCATCTAGATGTGGTGAAGATGACTTGCTGAAGTTCAAACCGAGCAGCAGAATGGGGAAGAAAGGGGATTTAAGTGACTTCCCAGGTGAAATGGTTGTTGGTGCCAGATGGACTGGTCTGAGTGTTTTAAACACTTCTGATCTACTGGGATTTTCACACACAACCATCTTTAGGGTTTACAGAGAATGGTCCAAAAAAGAGAAAATATCCAGTGAGGGGAAGTTGTGTGGAGGAAAATGCCTTGCTGATGTCAGAGGTCAGAGGAGAATGGGCAGACTGGTTCCAGATGATAGAAAGGCAACAGTAACTCAATCACTTGTTACAACCGAGGTATGCAGAATACCATCTCTGTATGCACTACATGTCCAACCTTGAAGCAGATGGGCTACAGCAGCAGAAGATCACACCGGGTGCCACTCCTGTCAGTTAAGAACAGGAAACGGAGGCTACAATTCACACAGGATCACCAACATTGGACAATAGAAGATTGGAGAAATGTTGCTTGGTTTGCTGAGTCCGGATTTCAGCTGCAACATTCAGATGGTAGGGTCAGAATTTGGCATAAACAACATGAAAGCATAGATCCATCCTGCCCTGTGTCAGCGGTTCATGGATGTGCAGCCAGCAAATCTGCAGCAAATGCGTGATACTATTATTCCTATATGGACCAAAAACTCTGAGGAATGTTTCCAACACCTTGTTATATCCATGCCATGAATAATGAAGGCAAAAGGGGTTCTGACCCAATACTAGCAAGGTGGACCTAATAAAGTGGCCGGTGAGAGTATATCAGTTACATTGAAGGCAAGCAGTTATAAGTTGAGTTGTCAATTTTCTTTGAATGTCATTTCATGTGGGGCTGTCCTGCAGCAGTTTGTGTCCCATCCTCTACCCACAAGTCCAAATTCAAGAGGTCTGTCAGCTAGTCTTCCCAATCATTTATAGACATACAAGATGTCAGGAGGTGAATCAACTTTCCTATCTAAAAAAAAATTAAATATCTTTGAACAAAGTTGATATATAAGGACACTAAACTTTGGTTTTCTTCTAGTGCGAGGCACAAACTTCCAGAGGAGCAACATGATGAAGTGTTCAGTTTTTTCATGAACTGCAGAGATATGACAGGTAACTTCACTTCTCAGATGTTACAGCTGTGTAAAAATTGGCCAGTGGCAGGATAGTCTTGTATCAGTGAAAACAGAGGCAGCCTCAGTGAACTGTTGGCCAGTTTCCATCCACCAGTCAATGTGGACCTCTGAACACTTGATGAATACACATTTCACTGCTAAGACTACCTGAAGAACATCTTTGTTGACTTAAGGGATTCAAAAAAGAATAGAGTGAGGTGACTCTTCTATCAGCCAAGATGATTGTAAAAGAAAAAAAAATGTAATTACCGTATTTTTCGCTCCATAAGACGCACTTTTTTTCCCCCAAAAAAGGGGGGAAAATGTCAGTGCGTCTTATGGAGCGAATATAGGTAGGTCCGGTATTTCCACCGCCGCCGTGTCAGAATACCGGGCCGGCTGCTCAGCTCTGCAGTGGGACCTTACCTGTTCCTCTATCCAGCGGCGCGCTGTCTTCCCGGCTTCTGTAGTGTGCATGACAGCCGAGTCCCAAGTGCGCATGCGCAAGAAGCAGGGCTCTTTGTGAATGGTAAGGCGGTACCTGGGACACATGACAGATCCCAGAAGCCGCCGGACCAATCACAAAGCGCAGCGCTTCTCGCACATGCGCACTGGGCATCCGGCTGTCTGACGAGCGCCCACACTACAGAAGCCGGGAAGACAGCGCGCGGCTGGATAGAGGGACAGGTAAGATAAAAAAAAAACTCTGCGGAAGTAAGAGCGGGTACCCGTCAAATTCAGGTACCTGCTCCCCCCCCCTCCCCCCCCTCCCCAAAGGTCAGCAGTCATCTGTGCTGTCCGCAGTCTCTGGTCATCCCTGTACTGTCCGTAGTCTCTGGTCATTCCCTGTACTGTCCGCAGTCTCTGGTCATCTCCTGTACTGTCTGCAGTCTCTGGTCATCTCCTGTACTGTGTCCGCAGTCTCTGGTCATCTCCTGTACTGTGTCCGCAGTCTCTGGTCATCTCCTGTACTGTCTGCAGTCTCTGGTCATCTCCTGTACTATGTCCGCAGTCTCTGGTCATCTCCTGTACTGTCTGCAGTCTCTGGTCATCTCCTGTACTATGTCCGCAGTCTCTGGTCCTCTCCTGTACTGTGTCCGCAGTCTCCGGTCATCTCCTGTACTGTCCGCAGTCTCTGGTCATCTCCTGTACTATGTCCGCAGTCTCTGGTCATCTCCTGTACTGTGTCCGCAGTCTCCGGTCATCTCCTGTACTGTCCGCAGTCTCTGGTCATCCCCTGTACTGTGTCCGCAGTCTCTGGTCATCCCTGTACTGTGTCCGCAGTCTCTGGTCATCTCCTGTACTGTCCGCAGTCTCTGGTCATCTCCTGTACTGTCCGCAGTCTCTGGTCATCTCCTGTACTGTCTGCAGTCTCTGGTCATCCCTGTACTGTGTCCGCAGTCTCTGGTCATCCCTGTACTGTCCGCAGTCTCTGGTCATCCCTGTACTGTGTCTGCAGTCTCTGGTCATCCCTGTACTGTGTCCGTAGTCTCTGGTCATCTCCTGTACTGTGTCCACAGTCTCTGGTCATCCCTGTACTGTGTCCGTAGTCTCTGGTCATCTCCTGTACTGTGTCCGCAGTCTCTGGTCATCCCTGTACTGTGTCCGTAGTCTCTGGTCATCTCCTGTACTATGTCCGCAGTCTCTGGTCATCTCCTGTACTGTGTCTGCAGTCTCTGGTCATCTCCTGTACTGTGTCCGCAGTCTCTGGTCATCTCCTGTACTATGTCCGTAGTCTCTGGTCATCTCCTGTACTGTGTCCGCAGTCTCTGGTCATCCCTGTACTGTGTCCGTAGTCTCTGGTCATCTCCTGTACTATGTCCGCAGTCTCTGGTCATCTCCTGTACTGTGTCCGCAGTCTCTGGTCATCTCCTGTACTATGTCCGCAGTCTCTGGTCATCTCCTGTACTGTGTCCGCAGTCTCTGGTCATCCCTGTACTGTGTCCGTAGTCTCTGGTCATCTCCTGTACTGTGTCCGCAGTCTCTGGTCATCTCCTGTACTGTGTCCGCAGTCTCTGGTCATCTCCTGTACTGTGTCCGCAGTCTCTGGTCATCTCCTGTACTGTGTCCGCAGTCTCTGGTCATCTCCTGTACTGTGTCCGCAGTCTCTGGTCATCTCCTGTACTGTGTCCGCAGTCTCTGGTCATCTCCTGTACTGTGTCCACAGTCTCTGATCATCTCCTGTACTGTGTCCGTAGTCTCTGGTCATCTCCTGTACTGTCCGCAGTCTCTGGTCATCTCCTGTGCTGTCCGCAGTCTCTGGTCATCTCCTGTACTGTCCGCAGTCTCTGGTCATCTCCTGTACTGTCCGCAGTCTCTGGTCATCTCCTGTGCTGTCCGTAGTCTCTGGTCATCTCCTGTACTGTCCGCAGTCTCTGGTCATCTCCTGTGCTGTCCGCAGTCTCTGGTCATCTCCTGTACTGTGTCCGCAGTCTCTGGTCATCCCTGTACTGTGTCCGCAGTCTCTGGTCATCCCTGTACTGTCCGCAGTCTCTGGTCATCTCCTGTGCTGTCCGCAGTCTCTGGTCATCCCTGTACTGTCCACAGTCTCTGGTCATCTCCACTACTATGTCTGCAGTCTCTGGTCATCTCCACTACTATGTCTGCAGTCCATTAGTTCAGAATTTTTTTTTTCCTGTTTTCTGCCTCTAAAACCTAGGTGCGTCTTATGGAGCAAAAAATACGGTAATAGCTCACTTACCATGACTGAAAGTATATACACAGGTCTGGTCAATGGGGTGTTCCTCAAGGTTCTCCTAAAGAAATGTAGCCCTCACACCTTCACCCCCCCTTCCATAGGTTTTTGAATCACATAGTGGTGGTATCTATGATGGAGGAAGAGGCCCAGGATGCTATGACCATTATTCAAGGACATTCTACAAGAAGGTGTGAATTTGTTTGGAACCCATGCAAGCTCTCTGTCAGAATGGAGAGGGCACAAGCAGTTAAGGATTCCACTTGCTATGAACCAAAACAGCACATTTTTAAGTAGCAATCCAAGAAAACAAAATCCAGGACACTCCTCACTCATGTCACTCTTCTTTATGTCACTCTTCTTTATGTATATATATAAAAAATCTATCGCTCTTTCTCTCTGTGTATATATATATATATATATATATATATATATATACACAGTTGTGTTCAAAATAATAGCAGTCAGACATCACTAACCTGATCAATCACTGTTTTTGGTGGAAATTATATTTCTACATTACTAGCAGGTGTAGTAGAGTCATAGAAATCCAACAGACCCGACAGTCATGACATGCATGCTGCTGATTCTGTGTCATTGAATCACTCATTGAAAGGGGCGTGTTCAAAATAATAGCAGTGTGGAGTTCTATTAGTGAGGTCATTCATTCTTTGAAAAACAGGCGGCAATTATTGCCCTTATTTAAGGAAGGAAGGCAGCAAATGTTGGACATGCTGGTTACAGTGCATTTCTCTCTGAAATTCTGAGGAAAATGGGTCGTTCCAGACATTGTTCAGAAGAACAGCGTACCTTGATTAAAAAGTTAATTGGAGGGGAAAACATATAAAGAAGTGCAGAAAATGATCGGCTGCTCAGCTAAAATGATCGCAAATGCTTTAAAATGGCAACCAAAACCTGAAAGATGTGGAAGAAAGCGAAAAACTACCATTGGAATGGATAGAATAGCCAAAATGGGGCGGACTCAGCCAACAATCAGCTCCAGGAAGATGAAAGAAGGTGTGATGTTCCCTGTGAGGACTGTTACAATTAGAAGACGCCGATGTGAAGCCAAGCTATCTGCAAGAAGTCCCCGCAAAGTCCCACTGTTGGAAAAAAGACGTGCTGAAGAGGTTAAAGTCTGCCAAAGAGCACATTGACCGGCCTAAAGAGAAATGGTGCAACATTTTGTGGACTGATGAAAGTAAGATTGTTCTTTTTGGGTCTAGTGGGCGGAGACAGTTTGTCAGACGACCCCCAAACACTGAATTCAAGCCACAGTACACTGTGAAGACAGTGAAGCATGGTGGTGCAAGCATCATGATATGGGGATGTTTCTCATACTACGGTGTTGGGCCTATTGATCGCATACCAGGGATCATGGATCAGTTTGAATACATCAGAATACTTGAAGAGGTCATGCTGCCTTATGCTGAAGAGGAAATGTCCTTGAAATGGGTGTTCCAGCAAGAAAACGACCCCAAACACACCAGTAAACGGGCAACATCTTGGTTCCAGACCAACAAGATGGACGTTATGGAGTGGCCAGCCCAATCCCCGGATCTTAATCCAATAGAAAACTTGTGGAGTGACATCAAAAATGCCGTTTCTGAGGCAAAACCAAGAAATAGAGAAGAACTGTGGAATGTGGTCCAATCATCCTGGGCTGGAATACCTGATCACAGGGGCCAGAAGTTGGGTGACTCCATGCAACACAGATGTACAGCAGTTCTCAGAAACAGTGCGACTACAACCAAATATTCATGAAGTCATTCAAAGGAAAGCAAAATCTTCAAACATTTCTCAGTTTATATAGTGAATGTTTGAGTTTGTAAAGAAGAATACAAACACTGCGGGGTTTTTTTTGAACCGTATAATATTCATTTTTCTTCACTTTTTTTAGAGGAACAACACAAATTTGATGTATTTTTCTTCATGTTGTGATTTGGAATAGAATGTGTTGTGTTCCCAATGCATTTGTGTGGATGGAAATAAAAGCTATTATTTTGAACACAACTGTGTATATATATATATATATATATATATATATACACATACATACATACATACAGTGGGGATGGAAAGTTTGGGCACCCCAGCTAAAAAATTGTATTAATGTGCATAAAGAAGCCAAGGAAAGATGGAAAAATCTCCAAAAGCCATCAAATTACAGATTAGACATTCTTATAATATGTCAACAAAAGTTAAATTTTATTTCCATCATTTACACTTTCAAAATAACAGAAAAAAAAAATGGCATCTGCAAAAGTTTGGGCCCCCTGCAGAGTTAATATCTTGTACTGCCCCCTTTGGCAAGTATCACAGCTTGTAAACGCTTTTTGTAGCCAGCCAAGAGTCTTTCAATTCTTGTTTGAGGTATCTTTGCCCATTCTTCCTTACAAAAGTCTTCCAGTTCTTTGAGATTTCTGGGCTGTCCGTCACGCACTGCTCTTTTAAGGTCTATCCATAGATTTTGAATTATGTTGAGGTCAGGAGATTGTGATGCCATGGCAAAACCTTCAGTTTACGCCTCTTGATGTAATCCCCCGTGGATTTCGAGGTGTGTTTAGGATCATTATCCATTTGTAGAAGCCATCCTCTCTTTAACTTCAGCTTTTTCACAGATGGCATCAAGTTACCATCCAAAATTTGCTGAAATTTTATTGAATCCATTTTTCCTTCTACTGGTGAGATGTTCCCTGTGCCACTGGCTGCAACACAACCCCAAAGCATGATTGATCCAACCCCATGCTTAACAGTTGGACAGAGGTTCTTTTCATTAAATTCTGTGCCCCTTCTTCTCCAAACATACCTTTGCTCATTCTGGCCAAAAAGTTCAATTTTAACCTCATCGGTCCACAGAACTTGTTTCCAAAATGCATCAGGCTTGTCTATATGTTGTCTATATGTTCATTTGCAAAGTTCAAACGATGATTTTTGTGGTGAGGACGTAGAAGAGGTTTTGTTCTGATGACTCTTCCATGAAGACCATATTTGTACAAGTATCTCTTTATAGTGGAATAGTGACCACAACTCCAGTGTCTGCCAGATCTTTCTGGAGGGATCGTGCAGTCAAACGTGGGTTTTGAATTGTTTTTCTCACAATCCTGCGAGCTGTTCTGTCTGATATTTTTCTTGGTCTTCCAGATCTTGCTTTAACTTCCACTGTTCCTGATGACTGCCATTTCTTAATTACATTCCGAACAGAGGATATTGACATCTGAAAATGCTTTGCTATCTTCTTATAGCCTTCTCCAGCTTTGTGAGCGTCAACTATTTTCAGTTTCAGTTTTCTAGACAACTGCTTAGAAGAACCCATGGTGCTGAT
This sequence comes from Staurois parvus, assembly GCF_062004578.1. Classification (NCBI taxonomy): domain Eukaryota; kingdom Metazoa; phylum Chordata; class Amphibia; order Anura; family Ranidae; genus Staurois; species Staurois parvus. The sequence continues at coordinate 434,355 of NW_028318107.1, read as the reverse complement.
TGTTGGGGCAAGGTCAGATGAGTCTGGGCATTTAAAACCTTTGAGCTTGACATCACCTGGTCTTCCCAGACGATGATTGAGAACAATCCATGACACTGGCAGGTCTCAGCTTTGCAAAGGGGGCAGTGCATGCTATAAATTCTGCAGGGTGCCCAAACTTTTGCAGATGCCATTTTTTTGTTTTCTGTTATTTTGAAAGTGTAAATGATGGAAATAAAAACTAACTTTTGTTGACATATTATAAGAATGTCTAATCTGTAATTTGATGCCTTTTGGAGATTTTTCCCTCTTTCCTTGGCTTCTTTATGCACATTAATACAAATTTTTAGCTGGGGTGCCCAAACTTTCCATCCCCACTGTACATACTCACTTGATGAATGCATTACTCTGATGCTGCATCTGTCCCCTGACAATTCTGCACTGAGAACTGAGCATTCAGACACCCCAGATCAATCAGTTCTCATCTCCATTCTGAGATTGCAACCTCATAAAAACCTACCAGCTATTAAATGAACATTCCTCAAGTCAGTTTGTCCCCTATGTTTCATATCATGGATTATGAAGCTGTTGGTTTTAACTCAGAGTCTGCCCGACATCCCTCCCTAAACAGAGTATTGGTCAGTTACTCAGAGCCACCCCCCTGCTGGGGAACTTTAAAACACAGGCTAGTAGACCTAGAAAGGAAGTTAAAGACTATCTCCTATCTTTCCATTGTAACAGTGGGAGATCAAAGACCCTTTCACTCTGCAACTTGGATCTGCTTACCTCAAAGGCTTAAATGGCAAGTAACTTAACCCTTTAACTTCTCCCTGTTATCTCCTTGCTGTGCTATGGTTCTTTGTGTGTGTATATATATATATATATATATATATATATATATATATCTTAGTTACATATTTTTCCGTAAATATTTTATTGCACCTGTTTGACTCTTAGTAATAAATCTTTCTTTCTGAAAGTATTAAACTGTTTCTAAAGCGCTTAATTGCAACTTATGAATTCCTGCCTTTTGAAGAGACGCTACTGTGTTTGTTTAATCCTCTGCCCAATTGGCCTGCGATGACCATATTGGACAGGCGACTTTTCAACCATTACAGTGTATATTTGATAAAGAGAGTTTCCCCTTTCTCTGTACAGGGATGGTGGCAGTGTGAAGGGTTAGTTGCGTAATTAACCCAACCCAGTAACAAGCGCATTCAGGCTGTCCATGCGTCGATTGCGTTCCATTAGCTGGACAATCATTGTGCAGGGCGCAGCTGAGTGTATTGTTCTTACGCACGTCACATCGCGGTCTGGATCGGCCAGTCGCATGTTGGTGGTGGCGATCTGGCATCCGTGACATATTGTTGGCAGCGTATGTGGGATAATTGCATTAAGAGCTTCAGTGCAGTGTTAAAAATGGGCTCTGCACTGAAGGTTTGTAACCTTTGTGGAAACGGTCCTTAGGAACAAGCGGTGCATATTTTAGAGAGAGAGAGAGAGAGAGAGACATATAGCAACAGCTCCTTCCTTTTCCTACTTTTCTCTTCTATCTTTGCTTGCAATTATGCCTGGTGCAGCAGATTACAAGAAAATGAGCAAAGGTGATTTGATTAGTGATCTAGTGAAGTATGATATCTGAGCAGATCAGAACTCGGGGGAACTTGAACATGGAGGGGTTCCCGTTACCCACATTCCCAGTGGCTCAGAAACAGCCTCGCAGGATGGGCATACAGAGACTGACACTGGAAGATCACCGAATGGTACCGTCACACCACCGCCGGAGCAGGCCAGCACCGGAGTGCCTGTAACCAGCAGAGATTCTCCTCAGATGCCGGAAGCCCTGAAACGCCTCATGGAGATGGATCCTATGGCATACTTGCAGTTCCTTGCAGGCCAAGCAGCGGCGGACAGAGAGGAACGCCGAGCAGCGGCTGACCGAGAGGCGGTGCAGAGGGAAGCTGATCGTCGGCACGAGCTAGAGATGGCGAGACTCCAGCAGCAGCAGCGACCGGGTCATAACCTCGGGTCCCTAGATCACAGGGACGCCACTCTTTCCATGGGCGCAGCCAAGTTTCCAGTGATGGAAAAGGAGAGTGACATTGACACCTACTTACTGTCATTTGAAAAAACGTGCCATCAGTACCATGTGCCCCCAACTCAATGGGCTCGGTACCTGACACCAGGGCTATGAGGAAAGGCCCTGGATGCGTTTGTTGAATTGCCAGAGGGGCAAGACGATGATTATGAAATTTTAAAAGATGCAATCATCCGGAATCCAGCCGAAAGGACCTGGGGACTGTTACACGGATGTGGCAAGTTGCTTACGCACCACATTCCGACAGTGGACTAAGGGACTGAAAGCTGATCCCTATGAATCTTTGGAAGATCTCATGATACGAGATCGATTCTTGCACATTTGCCCAGCAGACGTCAGACAGTTTGTCTTGGAGAGGGAGCCAGCATCTACTACAGCTGCAGCAGACCTGGCAAATACCTTCGTCCACATGCAGGTGTCTGACCCTCGCAAGGCTCCTCCAAATGGCTGGAAAGGGGGAAAATCACTCCTAGCAACCTCTCCTACTTTGGTGAGTCAAGCTTTCCATCCACCCACACCTGCAGCGCTTGGAGCCAAACCATTCCTGCCTGACACCCGCAGATGTTTCACCTGTGGGAAAGCCGGACATCTCAGGACGCAGTGTCCTGAGCAGAAGCAGATGACATCATCTGGCCAGCCGGCCAGCAACTCTTCTTCTGTGCTGTTCATTCGCAGGAATATGCGGGTAACCCCCGCCAATCTGCAGCCCGTTACCATGGTAACTGGTTTCCGGGACACCGGGGCAGAAGTCACCTTGATCCGGCCAGAGCTGATTGAGCCACGGGACCTCATCGCAGGAAAGTTCCTTTCCCTCACAGGAGTTGGGGGGACCCGTTCACGCATACCCTGTGCAAAGGTATTCCTAGACTGGGGTGCGGGGAGGGGGATGGGGGCGGTGGGGGTCATGGAGGAAATTCCCACACCTGTTTTGTTGGGTGCTGACCTGGGCACTCTTGTTTCTTATTATGCCCCTGCCGAGAAGACCCGGAAGGACCCCTGGAACTCTCTGGACAAGCCAAGGTACTGTGTGCAGATGTTGGGGTAATGTCTGGGCCACCTGTGGATGGACAGAGGGAGGGGGCTGAGAGTGGAGTGGGGCTACAGGATTCTCCATTAGCTGGAGAACGAGAAGAAATCCCCTTGCCTGGGGAGGTATAGAACTCAGGTGTCATTGATATTATGAACGTGACTGTTGATAATGATTGTAATGACAATGGGGGTGATATTAACAATGTCAGTGACATTGATAGTAAGGTCAGTAATGTCATTGATAATGTCAGTATTGTTGATGGTATGGTAGGTAATGCTAACAATGAATATGATATTCATGATGAGACAATGTATTTTCACTGTTGGGGGTCAACCACAGTGCTGTGACGGGGGCAGAGGTACAATCTCTGGGGGCTGAGCAAGGGGATGGTCTGGATAGGCCTGTTCCTTGCCCGGGCCCAAAAGATTGTGCCTTGATAAGTGCCCAGCCGTTGGCCTTGCATAGGACTAGGCAGCCGGCTGGGACTTGTAGTTCCACGCCTCCAGCAGCACTGAAAAGGGATTCCCAAAGGAGCTTCAGAGGTCAGCTAGCTGTGAGTTGCCCTGCTAAGAAGGGTACACAACAGCCGGCTGGGACTTGTAGTTCCACACTTCACGCAGCCCTGAAAAGCGATTCACAAAGGAGCTTCAGAGGTAAGCTAGCTGTGCCTTGTAGTCCCAGGAGTAAGGCAGCTCTGGAAAGCCATTCATATGGGGATTTCAACCAGGGGCTAGGTGTGAACCCCCCTGCTGGGTAAGAGTCAACAAAAGTCTGACAAGAAGAATGGCCTATCCCCAGGGGGCTGAAAGCCTGTCAGTTGATCTGACTTGTCAAGGTGTGTCAACAGGCAGACAAACAGATGTCATAGGCAGGGACAGCACGCTTGGATTGGGGGTGCAAGGGGCCTTATTAGGGTGGCTGCTTGGATTACCGAGAGAGGGCTGCAGTCCTCAGATCCAATCACCCCTCCCTGTCCCTCAGGTTCCGAAGCTGCTGGCAATGCCTCTGATAGATGGTGTCCGGATCCAGGAGGTGCAGGCTGACAGGGGCACAGAGACCAAGGGAATGGCACAGTCAGGAATCCAGGGGTCAGATAGAGTCTGGGCATCCCCGGTAGTTTCGGTCCTCAAGCAGAATACGATGACCAGGCTTTCTGAGGGCCATGGAGAACTGAACGCCAGCCCTGTGGTTGTGACCTACCCCATGCCCAGGAGCCATGAGGACATGAAGCATTCGGAGCAGACTGAGGCAGTTGTGGCCTGGTCGGCTCCCCAGGCCAAAAAGCAGGTTACGTCAGTCGTGGGTGCAGCTGGCTATCGGTAAGACGCCTGGATTGCGACGATTATGGCTCAACTAGACCTGTGACTGACCTAGCATACAGGAAACTGGAGGAACTGGTGTCCTGGATGCTAGCAGGTAACGAGGACTGTCCATCTTGGACGAAGGTACCTGTGGACACCACTGGGAGGCGAGGTCCAGAATTCGCCTGTCCGGTTCCGGTGCACAAGGACGCTACTACCTACAGGCCAGATATAGTCCTAGGCCTGAGGAAGAAGATAGGAGAGAGAAATCTCCTTCTCTACCTCGACAAGAAGCTACATATTACCATGTTAGCAAATGACACCCCTGAGCCGAAGTGTTTTGTGAACAGGTGGGCACCCCGGCAGATGCCACGGTATTCGGATAGCCACAGCCGACTGGTACCCACCCGTGATCACTCACTTGGTCGGCCCAGTAGTGTTGCTGGGGAGAACGGCTTCCTTTTCAGATGGAATTTGGTTCTCCCGCAGTACAGCGGTACCAGGTCAACCCAAGGGGAAGAGGTCAGTTGCGTCAAGAAGGGAATTGTAGTTCCCTCCCTTGCAACTGCTTGAGGGGGAGGTGTCACAAACTTGCGCTCAGAAATGGACACAGTGCAACCATTTTGTTAGGCACATTCATTTTGATAAGAGCATACATTTCTCCCTCAATCCTTTCCCTACCCCCTCCCTTCCTGAGAGGCACAGTAACAGATGTGTGTGTGAAAAAGGTCACTGGCAGATAGAGCAGCAGGGGGCCCAGAGCTACAAAGCCCCCCTGTCACAGTATGGGAGCCTGCCAATTATTAATCCCCTTATTAATGCCTTGTATCACATGCCCTCAGTGTCCTGCTCTGTATTGTTCCAATTGTCCCCTGTGTCATTAGGCCAAATGGCCTAATTGAATTACTCTGGGCCCCCTCCCTCCCAGCCAGCTGACTGGGAGCTCTCTGCACAACTCCCAACTTGCTTTTCATCTGTGCAGACATCATCCCTGTTCCCATGATGTCCCTGTCACCAGCCTGATTCTCCCTGGGGTCTAGTGTTCCCTTCCCCCTCCCGGTTGCCAAGGCGACCGGGGAGCGTCCTGCAGCAGTTTAAGAGGTGGATGCTGGGAGCTCCGTATTCATTCCAGTGGGGAGTCAGCAAAGAATCTCAAGCTTCGGCAAGACCTTTGTGAATAGACTCTGCAAGTCTGCTCCCCGGCCTCACGGAGACCCCACAGGAGGGAAGGGACAACCAGAGAAAGCCTACCTGCGATTGCGAGAGACCCCACAGAAGGGGGAGAGACTACCACAGCCCGTCTGCCAGAGCCAGAGGCCACCCACCTGATCTGGACTCCACAGGTACCTGCGTTCTGCTTCTACCCCTGGGAGACCAGGCACCCTGTTGGATCCGTGAGTACCTGCTTCCCCACTGTGTTCCCTGAACTGTTGCGGTGGTGACTCCTTGCACCCCTCTCCTGTGTCGGACTACCCCTGTTACAGGGACACCCCCTTGGCTCTCCTAGTGGACTATAAGTGGGTGGGGCCCCCTCGTTACCATTTAGTGGCAAATCCACCCTCTCTGCCACCCCCGTATTGAAGGACTGCCGTCTGTTTGTCTCAATAAAGCTTTGTGCGTCTGCCATCCACTCTGTGTGTTCTGTCCTGCCTTTCCTCCATCACACCCCCCATTGAGGCAGAGCCTGGTTGTCCACACACATGTGTAAACCCCCACCTCCTAACAGAGATAAGGTAGTTTCTCCCAGGAGTTGAAAGATTGCAACCGCCCGACATCCCTCCCTAAACAGAGTATTGGTCAGTTACTCAGAGCCACCCCCCTGCTGGGGAACTTTAAAACACAGGCTAGTAGGCCTAGAAAGGAAGTTGAAGACTATCTCCTATCTTTCCATCGTAACAGTGGGAGATCAAAGACCCTTTCGCTTGCTGTGCTATGGTTCTTTGTGTGTGTATATATATATATATATATATCTATCTATCTTAGTTACATCTTTTTCCGTAAATATTTTATTGCACCTGTTTGACTCTTTTAGTAATAAATCTTTCTTTCTGAAAGTGTTAAACTGTTTCTAAAGCGCTTAATTGCAACTTACGAATTCCTGCCTTTTGAAGAGACGCTACTGTGTTTGTTTAATCCTCTGCCCAATTGGCCTGCGATGACCATATTGGACAGGCGACTTTTCAACCATTACAGTGTATATTTGATAAAGAGAGTTTCCCCTTTCTCTGTGCAAAAAGGGGTGGTGGCAATGTGAAGGGTTAGTTGCGTAATTAACCCGACCCAATAACAAGCGCATTCAGGCTACCGGTGCGTCAATTGTGTTCCATTAGCTGGATAATCGTTGTGTAGGGCGCAGCTGAGTGTGGCGTCGTTACACACGTCACATTGCGGTCTGGATCGGCCAGTCCTTCGGTAACGAATTTGGTGAGAAGGTCTGGGGTCTGACCCCACGAATGTGACATATTGGTGGTCGCAGTCGTGAGATTGTCGCATGTTGGTGGCGGCAATCTGGCATCCGTGACAGCGGGTACCTGTCAAATTCAGGTACCCGCTCCCCAAAGGTGTTCAGTCTCTGGTCATCTCCTGTAGTATATACACAATCTCTGGTCATCTCCTGTAGTATATACACAGTCTCTGGTCATCTCCTGTACTATGTCCACAGTCTCTGGTCATCTCCTGTAGTACATCCACAGTCTCTGGTCATCTCCTGTAGTATATCCGCAGTCTCTGGTCATCTCCTGTAGTACATCCACAGTCTCTGGTCATCTCCTGTAGTATATCCGCAGTCTCTGGTCATCTCCTGTAGTACATACGCAGTCTCTGGTCATCTCCTATAGTACATCCACAGTCTCTGGTCATCTCCTGTAGTATATCCGCAGTCTCTGGTCATCTCCTGTAGTATATCCGCAGTCTCTGGTCATCTCCTGTAGTACATACGCAGTCTCTGGTTATTTCCTGTACTATCAGTCACCACAAAACCAACACCTCCTGCGCTCAAGGACTCAGATCAGAGGAGAGCCAATCAAGTGATTTGATAATGTTCAACCAACAATGATCAAAGGTTGTGCAGCTCTACCACGAAGTTCGGGAAGCTCGATAATGACTGTAGTAAAGAACAAAAGAAAAGAGCGCACAAACCTTGCGCATTACCTCAGTAAATTATTCATGTATTTATTAATAAGTTATACTCACAAGAGTAGCAGTAAAAACAGCATATAGCATCCAAAATCAACACAGGGTTAAACGACACATGCAAATGCCATCCAGAAGGGAGATAAACTCTTGCTCTACTGACGTGTTTCGAAGGGAGATCCCTTCTGCCTCAGAGCTTCAAAGTCAGCAAAAGGGGACCTAAATGGTTTCCAATAGCAATCAGTTTTCAATGTTCAAAGGAACTGACAGCCTCTCTGTTAAATGTTTACTATGTGTCTTTATCCATTGGAAGCTTTTGGCAAAACTGATCTAAACACTGAAACACTGACACACTGTGGCTAAAAGCTTCCTATGGATATAGACACATAGTAAACACTTAACAGAGAGGCTGTCAGTTCCTTTGAACATTGAAAACTGATTGCTATTGGAAACCATTTAGGTCCCCTTTTGCTGACTTTGAAGCTCTGAGGCAGAAGGGATCTCCCTTCGAAACACGTCAGTAGGAGCAAGAGTTTATCTCCCTTCTGGATGGGATGTGCACGTATCTCTTGTGAGTATCATTTATTAATAAATACATCAATAATTTACTGAGGTAATGCAAGGTTTGTGCTCTTTTCTTTTGTTCTTTACTAGAGTAATTTCCTGTACTATGTCTGCAGTCCATTGGTTCAGAATATTTTTTTTTCTTGTTTTCCCCCTCTAAAACGTAGGTGCGTCTTGTGGAGCGAAAAATACGGTATTACATTTGTGTTCTTGTGTTCACATACATTTTCATTAATTCAGTTTTGAGATCATATACAATTGTACAGCATTTTCTCCTTCTACATATATTTTGTATAAATACACAAATGGCCAGTAATGCACCTGTCCTTGAATGCAGTAAATCTATGATCAGTGCCAGGGTTGCCATTTTTATAATTTTCATTTTTTAAAAAAAAGAAAAAAAAGCGGCATACAGAAAAACAAAGAAAGTTCACAACTGAACCTTGATAAACAATATTTCAAAAATCTAAAGATACAAATATTCCATAGAGATGCTATTTTGAATGTGACTCAGCGCCTGTAATGTGATCTCAGGTTCTGCGCTGAATTATGAGAGTTGTCAGGAGCCATATGCAGGTTCCCATTGATATGGATGTAAAGAAGAACATTTCTTGCTGCACACTGAAAAGGAAAGGCCATTCTTAATATGACCAGAAAAATAAACTTGTTAAAGGTAGTGAACTCTTGGAAGTTTACATTTTCAACTGAACTTTCCTATTTTTTATTATGACAGGGGTTTTTCCTATTGTTGTCCTTACACACAAGAATAAGAACGACTACAAAGACTTAGAAGAAAAGTTTAGAGATGCGGGAGCAGAAATAGTGCTGGCCATTGAGAATTACACCGCCACGGACCACATGAAGACTCGGGGGCGGTGCAATGATATACAGAAAGTGATCGTGGAAGCTTTGAAAGATGTTGGATTCCGCCTGGCACAGCCAAGGGATCCAAAGAAAGAACGTATACAGCACAAGAAGTTCCTTCTGCAATTTGCACATGAATTCATACTTACCGAGACAAAAGCAAAAGCTAAAAAACAGGAATATGAGAGGCTGAAAGCTCTGGCAGATAAAAGATGGTTTAAAAGGTTTCCGTATGATGCCTAAAACACACTTTTATGGTTCTCGTGTCTGAAAACCACTCCAGAAAAAAAAAAAAGAAGAAAAGTAAGAGGTGATCAAAGTTATCAAATTGGACCTTCCCCAATGCTGACATAAAGCTTTGCTAACTGTCTTCCAGAAACAGCTAAATACATAATAAAAGTTACTACTAGTTCCCACCAGTGCTTCTTATGTAGAGCTACCCCCGCAGGGGCTGCTTGTATCTTGCCCAGCCTTTCCCCTAGATCTTCTCCCACAGCCAAGCACACCACATTTCTTATACCAGGTGCACACAACGTTCACTTATTACTCCAATCATCAGTCTGGGGGTTCTAGCTTCTCTGTTGTCTTTATTTCATTTATGGAACTGGGAAAGGGAAGGGATATAATAGGATACTCCGAATCAAACTATGCACAATTGAGGACACTTATCTGTGGGCTTTCCTTAGTGAATCTGTGTAGCCAACTGTACAAACATGGAGCAAAGTCCCTCAGTAGATATGCAGAACTTAGTGGAGAGTTGCTCTCCTGGACAGCCAGTGTCCCCTCTACCTTACACCCAGTTGCTGACTATATAGGTCTCGAGGGGGTTAAATAGCACAAGTCCCATCATTCCTGTAACACAGTCTGTACTCATAAGGCCCTTTCTGCAGGTTACCTTCCTCTGTGATACCTGACAGGATCTGTAGACATCCCGCCTCAGTCATCTCTCAGAAGCACCATGGGTTTCAGCATTCTGGCCCTCGAGTCACCCACCTGAGACCTCCTGGCAGCAGGAGCCAGGCACCTCCCATGGCTGGAACTCCATTCTTAGAGGAAGAAGAAGAAGAACCCAGATCTCATGTGCCCACTAGTACCCAGCATGCTCAGGGGCATCGCTCTCTGTAATTGGCTGGAACTGCACCCATATTCATGCTCCTGATCTGCATGGGTCACTCCTGTCCACCCAGAATCTTCCAAGGTCTCCTGGAAACAGAGGAGCCAATCACAGCACCAGCAGCACTGTGTGATACACAGGATATCCCACGTAACAATTGTAGCTTCATGTTAAGCAGAAAAGCTGATATATTTTGATATCAGTCTTCTGTTAATTGCTTCCCTGCTGCCCTAAAGTAGATATACTGCTACAGGGTGGCAGGGGTGAGTAAAATCACGTATATACTGTACACGTAATTTTGCATTACGTGCTGGCGCCCTACCCACACTGCCATTCGCAGTCGCGGCTGTCAATCACCAGGTCCCGGCTGGTAATTACTTGATGGCACCTGGTGATTTCCTGTGATCACCGGAGGAGAGGAGGGTTGTTTTGTGTACTAACAGTCCTCTTCTCCCTGTCAGCTTGGGCACACTGCACAGCACAGCTATCCAGAGCAGTGTGATTACAGTGAAGCACACAAAAACCACCCCCTAGTAAAACACTCCCAGCACACAGTTAACCCTTTGATTTCCCCAGATGTTAACCCCCTCCTGCCCAGTGCCATTACTACAGTGTCAGTACTTTGTTTTAGTACTGATCACTGTATTGGTGTCACTGGGGATATCAGTGACACCAAGTCAGTTCCCCTCAGTGTCAGAATGTCTGCCACAGTCCTGCTATAAGTCGCTGATTGCCGCCATTACTAGTAAAAAAAAAATCCCAGTATCTTTACTTCCATTTGAAAATGCTATAACATTCACATAAACCAATTAATTTCCACATATTGGGATCTTTTTTTTAGCAAAGACATGTCGCAGAATACATTTTATTGTAAATTTATGCCAAAATTAGATTTTTTTAAATTTTTTTACAGGACATGTTTAATAGCAAAAAATCCCAAATTTTATTTTCCTCAAAATTGTTGGTCTTTTTTTATAGTGCAAAAAAACCCACACAGGCGATCAAATACCACTGAAAGGAAGCTCTATTTGTAGGAAAAAAGGATGTAAATTTCATTTGGGTGCAGCGTTGCATGACCGCGCAATTGTTAGTTAAAGTAACGCAGCACCGTAACACAAAAAATGGTCTGGTCAGGAAGGGGGGGGGGGATCCTCTGTAGGGGGAGGGGTTTAGAAGGAGACCACGCTATAGTAAACTAGACTATATACATTCTAGAAACCTACCTAAGGGGGCACTACAGTTACATAGCAAAAAGCCTAGGTATTCCATCATATGACCACTGATATCACAAATACATCCCATCCTCCTCTGAACAATTGCTACAGAGAAAAAAAAAACAGCTAATCTAAATATCCCTTTTACTCACCTAAATCCATGGTCATGTGATGTACTGAGCACTGAGTCTGTTGTCATCAAGATTGATAAATAGTGGGAGGCTCCTTATTCAGGTGGTCTCTCACTGGGTGATGCTGATGCATCCTATTGGCTGTCCAGCAAGGGGGGCTCAAAAGACCGTGAGATGGGCTGCGGCCGGCGTGGATGAAAATGCTGGATTGCTGGCAAAGCCCAGCGGTGGGTGGGAGACTCAAACAAGTGAACGGATTTGAAAGCCTTAAAAAAAAAAAAAACTTTAAAAAAAACGAATTTTAATGGGGGAGGGTACTGAGGTAGAATGGGTAACGGTCAGAGGGAAGGACTTTAAGGGGTTTCCAGTTGAAGTAACCTTCAGTAATGCTGCCATAACGCCTCCATTTCTTCCCTAAAAATATGGGAGCCTTTCCTCATCTCCCCTAAACATACAGTACATGGTGCTACTACAATATCTTACTGTGTGCTCTTGTTAGGTTGATCCACCATTTTATCAGCCATGAGCCAAACTCACTTCCTGTGATATGTGAAAGGTTGTAGAATCTCTGTAATTATAAATAACTGTTCATTAAATGACCTCTCATCCTGACCGCTGCCTACAGCTATTTCCTTTTGTTAAAAACGTATAATACTCTATAAAGCATTGGATCCTATAATATAGGGCGGGTATCCAAATCTCCAGGTATGCTGTCTGCTGTTAGGGGTATAGACAGGGGCGGACTGACTTTTTGGAAACTCTGGTACTGCCCGAGGTCCCGGGGTCAGTAGGGGGCCCCATGAGATGCCCCTGGGACCTTTTTCATAAACTTTTTTGAGTTTGGGCAAGGACACAGGGGCCCCATGATCCCCTATTGCCCGGGGGCCCCATGAGTTGTCAGTCCGTCCCTGGGTATAGATGAAATTAGTCATTACTTTTATGGGAAGTACACATTTTCCTTTGTCTACCCAAATCTGTGCGTACAATTACAAATAATAATCTGTCACCGTGCACATAATTCTGTGAACATGGGAGCTAAAGAAAAAGGCATATTGACACACAGTAAGCTGACTACCAAAATCCACCATGAAAATATTACTAATAACATCAACGACAACAAAAAATACAATTATTATTCAAAATAGAATTTTCAGCAATATTTGTAACAGCAATATTAATACTAACTACAAAAGAAAAAAAATTATTATTATTATTCACAATGTATGCAACAGCAATATTTTACCAAGAAAACTAATAATAGTAAAAATAATATCAACAACAGAAACAACAACAATATTAATATTAACCGGTTGCCGACCAGCCACAGTATATATAAACGCGATTTTGCATACCGGGCAGGGGCACGCATGGGGCGCACGACCACCCTAACCGCGCCACTGATCGTGGCCGTGGTTGTCAATCACCGGGTCCCAGTCAGTCATTACCCGCCGGATCCCGGCGATTGCTGGCAAACAGTGACACAGAGAACAGATGCACTGTTTTCATCCTTGTCAGTTCCCAGCACACTGTTCCTGAGAGCAGAGTTTAGCTCTGGGGATCAGTGTGTTCCTGTGAAGTACACCCCCCCCGCCCACTAGTAAAACACTCCCCTCACACAGTTAACCCTTTGATTACCTAAAAAAGTTAACCCCTCCCTCCCCAGTGCCATTAGTACAGTGTCAGTGTTTTTTTTTTTTTGCACTGATCACTGTATTGGTGTCCACCGCAGTCCCACAGTCCCACCATAAGTTACTGATCGCCGCCATTATTAGTATATAAAAAAAAATTCCAGTATATATACCCCGCCATTTGTAAACGCTATAACTTTCACATAAACCAATTTACACGTATTGGGATTTTTTTTTTTAGCAATGACATGGCGCAGAATACATTTCGGCTGAAATTTATGACAATTTGATTTTTACATTTTTTTACTGGACATGTTTTATAGCAAAAAGTCAAAAATATTTTTTTTTCTCAAAATAGTTTTTTTTTATAGCGCGAAAAATAAAAACCGCACAGCTGATCAACAACCACCGAAAGAAAGCTAAATTTGTGAGGAAAAAAAGATGTAAATTTAATTTTGGTGCAGCGTTGCATGACTGCACAATTGTCAGTTAAAGTAACTCATTGGCATAACACAAACCTCTTAAATAACCGCTTCCTGACCGCCCTATAGCAGAAATACTGCTATAGGGCGGCATGGGTGCCCATAATCACATATATATACATACATACATACACACACACACACACACACACACGATTCGCACTCCTGTAGTTTTCACGCCCCTCCCAGATAGCCTCAGATTGCCCATCAGTACACCAGTCATCACATTTAACCCCTTGATTGCCAGGAAGACGCTCATACACAATAAACCTCCATTGCTAGTATACTGTAGTGTCTGAACAGATCAATCTCTTTGATCAGATCCGCACTATACCAGCGTTTACATTAGTATAGCATCCCCAAAAATGCAGCATTAGCGGGATCAGCCCCGGCACCTGCCAGCACAAGCGTTTAGCCCCTTCGCTCCCCCCCCTTCTCCCCCAGCAAGTGCAGTGTCAGTAGGTCCCTGTCACTTGATACATTGCACACAGAACCACAGTGTTCGTAGAATCAGGCCTGATCTCTGTTAGCAATTGCCGGTAAATTTTGATGACTCTCATATGCAGCAAAAGTGCCAGTACTAGTGCCACGCTACCTTTTGGTGAACTGGCGAGTACCAGCAGCCTAGTACATCCTGGTCTTTCACATACCTCTTAGATTGTAAGCTCCCAGGATCAGGCCCTCCTAACCCTCTTGTATTGTTCTGTATTGTCTCCCGTTATATTGTAAAGCGCTGAGCAAACTGTTGGCGCCATAAATCCTGTATAATAATTATAATAATAACACCAGCACTGCAGTATAACTTGGTGATGTGGCGAGTCCCATAAGTCCAGTACAAGCCGGTGCGGTGGCGAGCACAAGTATTGTTTGGATTTACGAGGTTCACGTAGAGCCCCCCAGACTACATGAGGAGCGGTGGCAAGATAGTTTGGGACTTGGTGTCATCCTTTTTCCATATGGGGTACCACTTATATGTGGACAATTTTTTTTTCAAGCGTGCCACTATTTAGACATTTGTACAATCTTGGAACTGGCGCTTGTGGCAAAGTGTGACCTAATGTGTGCCCACCATTAGAAGTGGGTGGATGCAGGGCGGTATATTCTAATGGTGGGCATACCACACACTTTTTCTGGGAAAGATTTCTCCTCTTTTTTTCACAGACTGCATACAAAAAAAAAAAAAAACCCATAGCATATACAGTAATACCTCGGTTTACGAATGCCTGTTAGCGTAATTTCCGGTTTATGAATAAAAATCCATTGAAAATAACGCCTTGGTTTACAAATTTTTTACTAATTTTTTTCATAATACTAAGTGTATGTCAGTGCTGATTTTTTAATGCAATTGCTATCTTTTTCTTCTTCAGTATAGCTCACAACATTAGCTGTCAGTTTGTATAGTTTAAGACACTGAAAGGATACATTGTATCTTTTAAGAAACTGAAAGGAAACATTGTATCTTTTAATTTGGGACAATAAGCTGGAGAGGGAAAGTGACTGCTGAATTTCTGAACTACTGTATAGTGAAGAGGGGAAAAAATGGTAACTACATTTAAAAACTGGCACCTGACAGCTGAGTGAATTTCCTACAATTAAATTTTTTTTTAATTACTAGCAATTCTTTACATTCATCTGTAAGTGGGGAACCCCGCTGACAGCTGAAATACTAACACATGGTTGTCACTACTACTACTACTACATGAGTTAATAAAATAACTCTGAGGTATTTTAGTAGCGTTTTCTGTTTTTCTGACCTTCTGAACAGATTTGGTTTTCAGTGCATTCCTATGGGAGACAGTGTTTTGGTTTACGAATTTTTCGCAATATGAAATGCCCTGCAGAACGAATTAAATTCGTAAACCGAGGTACTGGTACATCACTGGACTTTGAATGCTTATACTAGGATGATGCCTACAGCTGCAGGCATCATCCTGGTATCGTTTCAGTCAGTGATTGGCTTTCATGTAAAAGCAATCCTAGTGGCTAATTAGCTACAGGATTGCTTTTACAAGCAGCAGAAGACAATGCCCCCTCCCCCACTGCCTTCTCAGGCAGTCCCGGGGCAACCTGAGAATGCAGCCGGTGTTTCTGCCAACTGACCATGGAGCTGATTGGAGACCAGTATGGTGCCAATCATCTCTATAGTCTAAGAATTCGGAAGCTACAAGCATTTCATCACTTCAATTACGCAGGATATAAACAGCGCCATTTGTAAATTGGGAAAGCATCTGATCACACCGATCTTGGTGAGATTAGCTAATGTAAGGGCAGAGGAGATATCCAGAGTCTGATAGGCCCCAGATTTCTCAAAAACGAATATATAACAATGCCCATTGAAGTTATAGAGGATATTTCCATTCCCTGTGTGAGCATTAATAGTGATCAAAAAAAAAAAAAATGAAGGGAAAGTGTACAAATAATTAAAAAAAAAATCAAAATAACTTTAAAAAAGTACCCTCGCCCCCCCCCACGCACGGTCGCATCTGCGGTCAAGAGCATTGACTATGTGCCAGTATGGAAACAGCAGTTGCACCATGCATGTGAGGTATCACCACGAACATCAGATCAAGGGCAGTAATTCTAACACTAGGCCTCCTCTGTAAATCTAAAATGGTAGCTTGTAAAGGCTTTTAAAATGTTGCCGATGGATATTAAAACGTATGCAGTTTGTCACCATTGCACGGGGCATGCGCAGTTTTAAAGCATGTCATGTTTGGTATCTATTTACTCGGCATATCATCATCTATTACATTTTACCAAATAATTGGCCAATATTTAGAGTTTTTGTGCATTAAAAGTAAAAAAGTGTATTTTTTTAAAAATAATTGTTTTAAAAATATGTGACAAAAAAAATTGCAGCACCCACCATTTTATTCACTAGGGTGTTTGCTTTAAAAAACGATATACAATGTTTGGGGTTTAATTTAATTTTCTAGCAAAAAATACTGATTTTTTTCATGTGAACAAAAAGTGTCAAGAAAAGGCTTGGTCTTCAGGTGGTTAGAAGAGTGAGTGATGTGTGGCATAAACTTCTAATGCTGGGCATAAAATGCCCCCACACCCCAAAATGACACTTTTTGGAAAGTATACACCCCAGTCTATTTGCTGAGAGGCATGTTGAATCAATAGAAGAATTTATTTTTATACCACAAATTTTTGGAAAAAATGACAAACAAATTTCTCTTTCTTTTTTTTTAACACAAAATTGCCACTTAAATGATTTATTGCTCACACAAGCCATGGGTATATGTGGAATTACTCCCCAAAATACATTCTGCTACTTCTCCCGAGTATGGGGGTACCACATGTGAGAGACATTTTGGCAGTCTTGCCAACTACAGGACCCCAAAATCCAATAAGCACCTTCAGGCTTTTAAAGGGCTTTATTTCCTCATTACACTTCCTGACTACCTATCACAGTTTCAGAGGCCCTGAAATGCCAGAATAGCACCAAACCCCAGACACCTCAAGGAATTTGATCAGAAGCATGGTGATCAGGGGCAGACTGATAACTCATGGGGCTCCCGGACAATAGGAAATCATGGGGCCCCTGTGTCCTCGCCCGCACTCAAACCACACCCAAAAAAGCCTATGAAAGGTACCAGGAGCATCTCATGGAGCCCCCTACTGACCCCAGGCCCTCGGCAGTGCCCAAGTGGCTAAATGATCAGTCTGCCCCTGATGGCGAGTATTTTGCAGATCTGTTTGTTGCCACAAGTTTTTGAAAATTGAAGAAAAACAAAAACATATTTTTTCTTTTGTATTTTAAAACCTTGTGAGAAAAAATTAGATCTGCAAAATACTCACCATGCCTCTTTTTAAATTCCTTGGGGTGTCTACTTTCCAAAAAGGGGTAATTTGGGGGGGGGGTTTGGTGCTTTCCTGGCATTTCAGGGCCTCCAAAACTGTGATAGGTAGTGAGGAAATTAAATGAGGAAGTTACGCACCTTCAGGCTTTCAAAGTGGTCATTGGATTTCAGGCTCCTGTATGTGGCTAGGCTCCCAAAAAGTCTCACATATGTGGTACCCCCATACTCGGTAGAAGTAGCAGAATGTATTTTGGGGTGTAATTCCACATATACCCATGGCTTGTGCGAGAAATATATAATTTAAATGACAACTTTGTGTAAAAAAAAAAAAGTTTGTCATTTTCCAGAAACTTGTGGAAAAAAAATAAATCTTCCATGGACTCAATATGCCTCTCAGCAGATAGCTTAGGTGTCTACTTTCCGAAAAGGGGTCATTTGGAGGTGTTTGTACTATCCTGGTATTTTAGCACCTCAAGAAATGTGATGGGCAGTCAGAAAGTAAAAGCTGTAAATTCCATTATCTATACCAGGGGTGGGCAAACTTTTTGACTTGAGGGCCGCAATGGGTTCATATATTGGACCCGGGGGCCGGACCAAGAGTAGATGAATGATGTGTATGTATCATCCATAGTAAGTATAGTAATATTCCCCCATAGTAAGCATAGTAATTAATCCCCCATATAGTAATTCATCCCCCATATAGTAATTCATCCCCCATAGTAATTCATCCCCCATAGTAATTCATCCCCCATATAGTAATTCATCCCCCATAGTAATTCATCCCCCATAGTAATTCATCCCCCATATAGTAATTCATCCCCCATAGTAATTCATCCCCCATATAGTAATTCATTCCCCATATAGTAATTCATCCCCCATATAGTAATTCATCCCCCATAGTAATTCATCCCCCATATAGTAATTCATCCCCCATATAGTAATTCATCCCCCCTATAGTAATTCATCCCCCCTATAGTAATTCATCCTCCATAGTAATTCATCCCCCATATAGTAATTCATCCCCCATATAGTAATTCATCCCCCATAGTAATTCATCCCCCCTATAGTAATTCATCCCCCCTATAGTAATTAATTCCCCATATTAATTCATCCCCCATATTAAGTCCCCAAGTCCCCCCTGTGTCAATTCACTTACCTTTTCTCCGCGCGTTCCTCTTGCCGTATTCCCGCGCCGTTCCGGTGTAGCATGAAAATCTGTCTCCTATGAGGATCTGTCCCCCTCGACGTATCTGCGCATGTGCCAGTTTCAGGCATTAGCAGCCGATCGGCGATCTCCGGCACATGCGCAGATACGTCGAGGGGGACAGATTTTCATGCTACACCGGTCTTCACGGCGGACTGTGAGAGGAGCCTAGCTCCGTGGGCCAGATTAAAAGGTCCGCCGGGCCGTATACGGCCCGCGGGCCGTAGTTTGCCCATTGCTGATCTATACCATAGTTTGTAGACGCTATAACTTTCACACAAAGCAATCAATATACACTTATTGGGATTTTTTAACCAAAAACGTAGCAGAAAACATTTTGGCCTAAATTTATGATGAAATTTTAGGTTTTTTTGGATATTTTTTATGACAGAAATGAGAAAATTTAAAAAAAAAAAAAATTCTCAAAAAGTTTTGTTTATAGAGCCAAAAATAAAAAAAGCACAGGTGATAAAATACCACCAAAAGAAAGCTCTATTTGTGTGAAAAAAGGACATACATTACATTTATGTACCGTATTGCATGACCACGCAATTGTCAGTTAAACTAGCGCTGCGCTGTATAGCAAAAAATGGCGTAAATTGCAGTATGTATACCATAGTTTGTAGACGCTATAACTGTCACACAAAGCAATCAATATACAGTTATTGGGATTTGTTTTACCAAAAACATGGAGCAGAATACATTTTGGTCTAAATTTATAACCAACTTTGAGTTTACTATATATTTCTTATAGCCGAAAGTAAAAAATATTGTTTTTCTTCAAAATGTCCGGTCTTTTTTTATTTATAGCGTGAAAAATAAAAAGCGCACAGGTGATCAAATACCATTGAAAGAAAGCTCTATTTGTGTGAAAAAAAGGACGTAAATTTAATTTGGGTGCAGTATTGCATGACTGCGCAATTATCAGTTGAATTAGTGCAGCGCCGAGTATGTTCCTCAGTTCTAGAGCAACTGCACTTTCAGTGCACAGCCTATTTGCCTTTAGTAAATCAATCCCCCAGTGATAGTGCAGCAACACTAATTGACACTGGGTGAGAGAGAGACTAACTGACACTGACATCACATTACCCGTGATAATACTGCATACTGTCACTCTACTAATCACACTGGCTGGGAAGGGGTTAACATCTTAGAGTTAACCCCTCTGAGAGCGGATTAGAAAGAAGAGACACGCCCTTCCACACACCTCAGAGGAACAGAGCTGTAAGTGATTTAGTAGCAGCTCCTGGTACCAGTGTGGAGTGCAATCAGTTGTAAGTGATGTCACGCTGCCTCCATTCGTAAGTATGAGTTGTACATAAGTCAAATGTTTGTAACTCGGGGACTACCTGTACTCAGAGTCAATGTCATTTATCCCTCTGGGTTAGAGCATACTAAGTGTGTCTGATACAACACATACATCCTTCTGAGTCGGGAACAATGGTAAAATATAGCAGCCAGACAGACAGGAGCTGGATGACTGTGGCAGGTTTTGGCATCCCGGATGGTACTTGGGGACTTATGTGTTTATTGTCCTCCACAACACATCCTGGAGCCCACTGAAGTTCAGGGTTGGCCTGGGAACCTAGGCTGTGGGTCTCGGGAGTGGGCCTTTACATATGTGCACATTGTATGCTGTCAAAGGAGAGATGCAGTAAGCTGATGAAAAGGGGACAAGTTCTGCCTTCTTGCCTTGAAATGCTATGTAGTACTGTAGGCATCAAGAAGAACGTGTCCCTGGGTTTGCTGCATAAAGAGCTTTCTTCTCAGAAAATGCAATGGTGTGGAGTGCTATATTAATATGGCTTGTGGATACCTAACCTGCCCCTAAGAGGCGACCTCCTAACGTGTGTCCAGAGGGTAGACTGTTTAGTCTTTCAGGTACAAGCCTAACAGTCCTGCAACTGGGAAGTCATATCCCTCTGGAGAGATCTACATGGAGGAAAGAAGCGGCACTTCTTCCAGACTACGTTGTTGAAAGCCCTATCCAACTGGTCCAAGGAGGTTCTTTCATGTCTAAGTCTGTACTAAATAAAGAAAGCACTGTCTATTTGTTTGTATATTCTGTCTATAAAATAAAAGTGCAGCGCTAAAAATACAATGTGACAATATAAAGTGATCATAAAAAGTCCCAATAAAGGTGACCTAGGGTAACAGTGCACACTAACCAGAAGTGCACATAAAAAGTGCAGTGTAGTAAGGATGAAGTTCATAAAGTGCAAAAATTCATAAAGTAGTCATCAGCATGGAAAGGGTAGATGTATTCCCTTGATCAATGAACGTCCACAGGATGATACAAAGCTAGGCAAAGGAAATCCACTAGATGGCAGAAGATGATCACGGCTCCACCAAAGAAAAAACGTTACGTGGCCACCGGTTCTTTCTCTGAAGATGTGCTCGGCACGTAACGCGTAAGGAGGAGCCTACGCATGCCTTGACGTCACGCTGTCAGAGCATCGTGGAGCTCCGGTGGCCACTACATCTGACACGACGGTTAGTCCTGTCTGCTTTTCTTCGTATGCTATTTTTGCAATTTCACTGGATGCATCCTGCCTACCTTACTTTTTAATAAATATTCTTTAAACTGTACTTCACTATGGGTATTTTTTTCTTGATCCCTTGTGGGGAGCATCTTTTCCCTTAGATATCATTGGTGTACAGTGGAGGAGCAGTTTTTTCTTTGGTGGAGCCGTGATCATCTTCTGCCATCTAGTGGATTTTCTTTGCCTAGCTTTGTATCATCCTGTGGACCTTCATTGATCAAGGGAATACATCTACCCTTTCCATGCTGATGATTACTTTATGAACTTCATCCTTACTACACTGCACTTTTTATGTGCACTTCTGGTTAGTGTGCACTGTTACCCTAGGTCACCTTTATTGGGACTTTTTATGATCACTTTTGTGTCACATTGTATTTTGAGCGCTGCACTTTTATTTTATTTTCATGTGAGGATTTTTTTGGTTATCCTGTGTGCTTCAGCTGCTTGTCTATTGAAAGCGCTCACTTTTTTGTTTTCTGTTTTCTGTATATTCTGTCTGTTTAGTTTGTCATGTGACTACCAAAAGCAATGGTATCTGCCGAAACAACAATATATAGGATTCAACAGACTGAAATCTGATTGTTGCTACCACAACATGTATCTTCCACATACTTGAATTACAGAGACAGTAAACCGTCCTTGAGCTTGGGGGAGGGGGGTGGGTGGGTGTGGTTTCAGGCTCTATTAAGGGAATTTAAAGTGGATGAGTTAAGGGGTGTATGGGATGCCTAATGAAACTGCAACTGAGGACAACTTCCTGGAACTATGTACAAGTCTTTTAGACAGACAATCCTCTTCTTGGAGAGCTCTCCAGTCTCTCCTGGTGTACCACCCCAGACCCCACATAAACCTCCTCTATCCAGCTGTCTGAAGGAATCCCTGGACAGGGGATCCTGTGCCTGCCACTTTGATGTGAAACAGTCCTAGGCAAGGAGATAATCCAGTTTCCCACCAGAGTGCTTCTTTCTCCTCAACTGGCCCGGGGAGTGTAGGATTACTCACCTAGGCCATATGTCTATGACCTGGTGGGATGGTGGCTGCTTCCAAGCTTTCCGCTGGGCCAGCTACTTCCCTGATGCACAGATGATCTTCTCTCTGGGGGCCGATGAGGTCTGAGCTTTCCTCCTGTCTAGCACTGCTGCCTGGACGTGAGCCCCTTCCCAACTGGGCCCCCTCCCAGGCTTCTGCACATCATCCTTCTCACTTCATCTTCCCCCAAACTTTCTTGCTGCTGAGCAGGCTCATATACTCTTAAAGGCTGTCCTGACCCCATGAAAGCCTCCTGTTTAGTATTGGCCAGAATCCCTTGAAAGTGAAGACTGTCTTCTCCTCACCCCTGTCCACTGAGCTCTAGAGACTCCTCCAAGTCTCAGTCAGAGGTATAAGGGAGCTGCTCTGCAGAGCCTCTGAGCCCTGACCCAAATTTGACCCTGCTAACTATCACACCAGGCCACTACTCAGCCTCTAACAAGAAATTAAACTCTAGCTCTCCCTAGCTAACTAGGAGGGTGCTACAAACATAATGTCAGTAGGCATGTTCTGAGGGATCAAGGTCATAAGACCAGGCTGGAGAGGTGGTAATTATGTGCATAGAAAGTCAAGTGGCTATATGAGTTGGACACCAGAGCTTTTTTTTTCAGTGAGAACAAGGGGGAACATAGTTTCAGTGTCTTGCGCACTGAAAGTATGTAATGACAAGGGATGGTGGGGTGTGCTGGTGGGGCTATTGTTACTGGGGGGAAATCTATTGTTGTGGGAGGGAGGCTATTGTTTCTGGTATAATTTTGCTGGTGGGGTATCTTTTGTTGCTGAGGGGGGTCTCATGTGGCTGGTGGGGTCAATTGCTGTTGGGAGGGATCTGTTGTTGAGGGAGGAATCTATTGATGCTGGCTGCTAGGAGATCCATTGTTGCTGGCTGGGGTCTATTGTTACTGGGGTGGATATTTTATTTCTGGGGGAATATTTTGTTGTGGGGGTCTATTGTTGCTATTATGGATATATTGTTGCTGGGGAGTCTATTGCTGCTGGCTGCAAGGCATCTATTTTACTGCTTTTCTTATTATCATTGACAAATTCCACACAGATACTTAGGACCACAAAATGATACTTGCTTCTATATTCTCTAAACGGAGGTGTAGTGTGAGGAGGATAGGGGATAGAACCAAGGGACGGTACTTGGAAGTGGATAGGGAGTAGAACTAAGGGACAGTGCTTGTGGGTGTGTAGGGGGATAGAATCAAGGGACAGTGCTTGGAGGTGGGTAGGGGGGTAGAACCAAGGGGCGGTGCTTGGAGGCGGGTAGGGGGGGCGAAGACAAGAAGTGACTCAGATGTTGGGAGTACCTGCACCCATTCTCTGAAAAGAAAACCCTTTAGACACAATGGTCTCTAAAGGGACTGAATTCCGAAACTGAACTTTTTGCATTAGAATAAATACGGAAGTTTAAATAAAGTTATATACATTTTTATAATACACACCCTGGTATTCACAAAGCGAACACAAAAATATCAGCACTAGTTCGTGAAACTTCTCATATATTAAAGTGATTATATCCAATTCCCTTCACATACAATGTAGTGTAATACTTAGATGAATATAACATATATGATATGATGACATTCAAAGATCTCAATAGTGAAGTCTGTGATCAATAAATTATCCTTTATATTCACCAAAGTCTTCAACTCCCAGAAAATATTCCACCAGTGTGCTCTGTGGGCTTTGGTAAAAAAATAAAGGCTCCCCAGAATGTACTGACCCCTATAATTACATTAATAAATGATTCAAACAACGCTTTTTCACCATAGGGTTTGATTAAACAGATACTCATGTCGGCCTCTCCTCCAAGATTTATCTGGGTACTCTTTAGGTAGGATTCCCCACATTGCTACTCTCAATTCAACAAATCCATTCTCTTGGCAGATGTAGAAAAATCAGTTTATTATACAAGTTTTATGAGACTTCCCCACAGGTAAGTGTGCATGGTCCAGGATGTCCCACCAGGATTTCTCCATGTATATTAAAAGACCAGTCAGGTGCAGAATAAAAAAATTAGTTTTGTTTAATTTCATTTTGATTCTTATTTAACCAATAGGGGACTGCCCCCAGTACACATACTGTGACAAGGCGGCCCCTGTGCTCAGGATCACGTATATAAAAGTGATCCTGCATTTCCGGGTAGTGGGCGCACGTGGGCCGATAGACGCTCCGGGAGTCAATCACCGGGTCCCGGTGGGTGATTACCCGCCGGAGCCCGGTAATTGCCGGCAAACACCGACATGGAGGACAGCGCATTGTTTACAATGCAGCACTCCTCCCTGTCAGTTTGGGCACACTGCTCGGGATGGCTGAGCACAGCCATCCCAATCAGTGTGCTTACAGTGAAGCACACCCCCCCGCCCCCTAGTGAAACACTCCCATCACACAGTTAACCCTTTGATCACCTCTCATGTTAACCCCTTCCTCCCCAGTGCCATTAGTACAGTGTCAGTACTTTTTTTTAGCACTGATCACTGTATTGGTGTCACTGGGGATGTCAGTGACCCCAAGTCAGTTCCCCCCAGAGTCAGAATGCCCGCCTCAGTCCCGCCATAAGTCACTGATCGCTGCTATTATTAGTATTAAAAAAAAATCCAGCAGCTATACCACCATTTGTAAACACTATAACTTTCATGTAAACCAATTAATTTAAATGTATTGGGATTTTTTTCAGTAAAGACACAGAGCAGAATACATTTTGGCCTAAATTTATGATGAAATGTGTTATTTACATTTTTTTACTGGACATGTTTTAAAGCAAGAAGTCCAAAATATTGTTTTTTTTCTCAATATTGTTGGTCTTTTTTTTTATAGCGCAAAAAATAAAAACTGCACAGGCAATCAAATACCACTGAAAGAAAGCTCAATTTGTGGGGAAAAAAAGACGTAAATTTCATTTTGGTGAAGTGTTGCATGACTGCGCAATTGTCAGTTAAAGTTATGCAGCACCGTAACACAAACCGCTTCTGTAACTGCTTCCTGACCGCCCTACAGCAGAAATACTGCTACAGGGCGGCACAGGTGCGCAAAATCACATATAAATATATATATATATATATATATATATATATATAGAGAGAGAGAGAGAGAGAGAGATGAGCGAATCGAACCTGGCGAAGTGGAATTCGTTTCGAATATTAGGAAAAATTTGATTCGCATCGAATCCGAATTTTAGCAAACTTCGGATGCACGAATCGAATTTTCCCCGATCAGCCGGCAAAAGTGTCACTGCAGAGAGCTCCGCTATTTCTGACAGTTCTGACAGTTCATTTACAGCGGTTGAAACATTGTATCTATTTGTTTCCATTTAGGATACAGATGTTTTTATTCGGAAACAAATAGATACAATGTTTCAACCGCTGTAAATGTGAAGGAACTGTCAGAGAACTGTCAGAAATAGCGGAGCTCTCTGCAGATACACTTTTTGCTGTACTGGAATTCTTCTTCTTTTCATTCTTCTTCTTCTTTCATTCTTCTTCTTCTTCTTTTCATTCTTCTTTTCATTCTTCTTTTCATTCTTCTTCTTCTTCTTCTTTTCATTCTTTTTCTTCTTCTTTTAAATTCTTCTTTTCATTCTTCTTTTCATTCTTCTTCTTCTTCTTTTCATTCTTCTTTTCATTCTTCTTCTTCTTCTTTTCATTCTTCTTCTTTTCATTCTTCTTTTCATTCTTCTTCTTCTTCTTTTCATTCTTCTTTTCATTCTTCTTCTTCTTCTTCTTTTCATTCTTCTTTTCATTCTTCTTCTTCTTCTTTTCATTCTTCTTCTTCTTCTTTTCATTCTTCTTCTTCTTCTTCTTTTCATTCTTCTTCTTCTTCTTTTCATTCTTCTTCTTCTTCTTTTCATTCTTCTTCTTCTTCTTCTTTTCATTCTTCTTTTCATTCTTCTTCTTCTTCTTTTCATTCTTCTTTTCATTCTTCTTCTTTTCATTCTTCTTCTTTTTCTTTTCATTCTTCTTCTTCTTCTTTTCATTCTTCTTTTCATTCTTCTTCTTCTTCTTCTTCTTTTCATTCTTCTTTTCATTCTTCTTCTTCTTCTTTTCATTCTTCTTCTTCTTCTTTTCATTCTTCTTCTTCTTTTCATTCTTCTTTTCATTCTTCTTCTTCTTCTTTTCATTCTTCTTTTCATTCTTCTTCTTCTTCTTTTCATTCTTCTTCTTTTCATTCTTCTTCTTCTTTTCATTCTTCTTCTTCTTCTTCTTTTCATTCTTCTTTTCATTCTTCTTCTTCTTCTTTTCATTCTTCTTCTTTTCATTCTTCTTTTCATTCTTCTTCTTCTTCTTTTCATTCTTCTTCTTCTTCTTTTCATTCTTCTTTTCATTCTTCTTCTTCTTCTTTTCATTCTTCTTCTTTTCATTCTTCTTTTCATTCTTCTTCTTTTCATTCTTCTTCTTCTTCTTTTCATTCTTCTTTTCTTTCTTCTTTTCATTCTTCTTCTCATTCTTCTTTTCATTCTTCTTCTCATTCTTCTTTTCATTCTTCTTCTTCTTCTTTTCATTCTTCTTCTTCTTCTTTTCATTCTTCTTCTTCTTCTTTTCATTCTTCTTTTCATTCTTCTTCTTCTTCTTTTCATTCTTCTTCTTTTCATTCTTCTTTTCATTCTTCTTCTTCTTTTCATTCTTCTTATTTTTCTTTTCATTCTTCTTCTTTTCATTCTTCTTTTCATTCTTCTTCTTCTTTTCATTCTTCTTTTCATTCTTCTTCTTCTTCTTTTCATTCTTCTTTTCATTCTTCTTCTTTTCATTCTTCTTCTTCTTTTCATTCTTCTTTTCATTCTTCTTCTTCTTCTTTTCATTCTTCTTCTTTTTCTTCTTCTTTTCATTCTTCTTCTTCTTCTTTTCATTCTTCTTCTTCTTCTTCTTTTCATTCTTCTTTTCATTCTTCTTCTTCTTTTCATTCTTCTTCTTCTTCTTTTCATTCTTCTTTTCATTCTGCTTCTTCTTCTTTTCATTCTTCTTCTTCTTCTTTTCATTCTTCTTTTCATTCTTCTTTTCATTCTTCTTCTCATTCTTCTTTTCATTCTTCTTCTTCTTATTTTCATTCTTCTTCTTCTTCTTTTCATTCTTCTTCTTCTTCTTTTCATTCTTCTTCTTCTTTTCATTCTTCTTTTCATTCTTCTTCTTCGTCGTGCCCCGTGACTGCCCAAATGAGTGAAGTGTGCGGTGATTCTAAGATCGACGGCACTCATCTGCATGTCATACTGACTGACAGTATTATTTCTCTTCCCCAGCAGACTCCAAGGGCATTTAAATTAAAGGTACAGTGTTCTGCACTAATATAAAGGCTCTCTGAAGCCTAGAAACCCTTTTAATAAGTTAAATTTGTGGCGAATAAATTCGCATCGAATCGAATTTCTCCCGCAAATTCGGCGAATCAGCCGAATCAAATTTTTGAATAATTCGCTCATCTCTATAAATATATATACGTGATTCGCTCTCCCGTGGTTTTCACGCCCCTCCCAGATAGCGTCAGATTGCCAGTCAGTACACCAGTCATCACATTTAACCCCTTGATTGCCAGGAAGACGCTCATACACAATAAATCTCCATTGCTAGCATAGTGCCTGACCAAATCAATATCTTTGACCAGATCAGTACTATACCAGCGTTCACACAAGGATCAGCTCTGGCACCTTCCGGCAACTACATTTAGCCCCTACACTTACCCCCCTCCCTTCTCCCCCAGTAAGTGCAGTGTCAGTAGGTCGCTGTCACTTGATACATTGCACACAAAACCGCAGTGTTGGCAGAATCAGGTCTGATCTCTGTTAGCACTTGCTGGTAAATTTTGATGACTCTCATATGTATCAGATTGCCAGTACTGGTGCCACGCTACCTTTTTGTGAACTGGCGAGCCTAGTACATCCTGGTCTTTCACGTACCAGCACTGTAGTATCACTTGGTGATGTGGCGAGTCCCATAAGTGCAGTACAAGCTGGTGCGGTGGTGAGCACAAGTATTGTCCCACAACCACCAAGAATTCACACACAGGCCCGTAGAGCCCCTAGTATCCTTTTGAATTTGCTTGCAAATCCTGATTGGCAGCCCACAAATTCTACAGTACCTGTACTTCCCCCATTCACTGCCCAACCTAGAATTCAGGTGGAAGCAGCAAGTTTAACTACTCCCCTTGATTTTTTGGAGCTGTTTTTCATGGAATATCTGTATGCATTGATTGTGGATTAAAGCAATTTGTATGCACAACAATTTATCGCCGCCAAGCCAAATTCAAACCTTGACAGACTGTTCGCATGAACACCCATTACGGTTTCTGAATTAAAATTTTTTTGGGCCTAACCCTCAACATGGGCATTACTAAAAAAAATGAATTCTATTTGTATTGGTCCACAGACCATATGTCGTGTTTTCTCTGCTGCCATGGCCAGGCGTAGATAAGAGAGTATAATGTGTTTTATGCATTTCCCTGAATTTGACCGGCTCCACAAGTTCGGCCCCTCGTAAATCACCTTTACCAAAAATTTACAGATGTCTATACTCCCCAGCAAATCATCTGCGTTGATGAGTCCCTCATAATTTTTTTCTGGCCGCCTTTCATTCAAACAATTTCTCCCCAGCGAGAAAGTGAGAGGACAACAGGCTATACATATAAGTTTCGGATTTACAAGGGAAAAGATAATCACCTGGAGCCCTCCGGATGCCCAGACTGCATGGGGAGTAGTGGCAAGATAGATTGGGACTTGGTGTCATCCTTTATCCATATGGGGTACCACTTATACATGGACACATTTTTTTAAAGTGTGCCACTATTTAGACATTTGTACAATCTTGGAATTGGTGCATGTGGCCCCGTGTGACCTAATGTGTGCCCACCATTAGAAGTGGGTGGATGCAGGGAGGCATATTCTAATGGTGGGCATACCACACACTTTTTCTGGCAGAGATTTCTTCTCTGTTTTTCATTCAGCCCACAGGCTGAAGAGAGACAGAATAGCAACAAAAATTTCAAAAGAAATGCATATCTAACAAATTTCAAATATTAGGTATGCAGCGCTAAATGATATCATACAAGACAATGATTAATGTACGTTTATAGAGATGTTCATCAGCTAAGAATCAGAAAGCATTCTTAGCTGATGAACATCTCTATAAACGTACATTAATCATTGTCTTGTATGATATCATTTAGCGCTGCATACCTAATATTTGAATTTTGTTACTGAGGTGCT
The DNA here is from genome assembly GCF_062004578.1 of Staurois parvus. Lineage (NCBI taxonomy): Eukaryota > Metazoa > Chordata > Amphibia > Anura > Ranidae > Staurois > Staurois parvus. Next base: position 405,041 of record NW_028318107.1, on the reverse strand, counting down.
GAGGTTTACCTTTTATGCTAGCAACTTCTTATCCAGTTTGCCTAACTTATTTAGTCGCGCTCATTCATCTTGTTTTATATCTAACAAATGATGCACTGATTTGCATGTTCATGAGGGAAATAAGTATTTGATCCCCTTCACAAAACATGACTTAGTACTTTGTGACAATCACAGATGTCAGACGTTTCCTGGAGTTGGCCTCCAGGTTTGCACACATCTCAGGAGGGATTTTGGCCCACTCTTCTTGGCAGATCCTCTCCAAGTCATTATGGTTTGGTGGCTGACATTTGGCAACTCGAACTTTCAGCTCCCTCCACAGATTTTCAGTTGGATTAAGGTCTGGAGGCTGGCTAGGCCACTCTAGGACCTTAATGTGCTTCTTCTTGAGCCACTTCTTTGTTGCCTTGGCCGTGTGTTTTGGGTCATTGTCCTGCTGGAACACCCATCCACAACCCATTTTCAATGCCCTGGCTGAAGGAAAAAGGTTCTCACCCAAGATTTGACAGTACATTGCCCCGCCCATTATCCCTTTGATGTGATGCAGGTGTCCTGTCCCCTCAGCAGAAAAACACCCCCAAAGCAGAATGTTTCCACCACCACGTTTGACAGTTGGGATGGTGTTCTTGGGGTCATAGGCAGCATTCCTCCTCCTCCAAACATGGCGAGTTGAGTTGATGCCAAAGAGCTTGTTTTTGATCTCATCTGACCACAACACTTTCAACCAGTCCTCCTCTGCATCATTCAGATGTTCAGTGGCAGACTTCAGACGGGCCTGGACAAGTGCTCTCTTGAGCAGAGGGACCTTGCGGGCACTGCAGGACTTCAATCCTTGTCGGCGTAGTGTGTTACCAATTGTTTTCTTGGTGACTGTGGTTCCAGCTGCCTGGAGATCATTGACAAGATCCTCATGTGTAGTTCTGGGATGATTCATCACTCCACTGACACACCATGAGGTGAGATCTTGCATGATGCACCAGACCTAGGGAGACTGACACTTGTTTTGTGTTTCTTCCATTTGTGAATGATTGCACCAACTGTTGTCACCTTCTCACCAAGCTGCTTGGAGATAGTTTGGTAGCCCAGTCCAGCCTTGTGTACGTCTACAATCTTGTCCCTGACATCCTTGGACAGATCTTTGGTCTTTGCCACGGTGGAGAGTTTGGAATCTGATTGTTTGTTTGCCCCTGTGATACCTGTAAGCTTTTTCAACCTCGCACAGAGGCAATTCTCTCAATTCCTATGGGAACACATGCGCCCAAGATTTTGTAACAATCTTTTAATCCGGCCCCCACTTAAAGGAGGAACAATCCTTCCTTATCTTCATACCTATTCTTTAGCCACACTTCTTGACCAACTATATTATTGGTGGTACCCACCAGAGGAAAAAATTTGTTCCTCCGTGGAAGCTAGTACCTTCCACCCCAATTCTCCTCAATCCTACCTTCTACTTTATTCCACTGGCCACAAACCCACAACAACCAACCACCCCTGTATAAAGGCCTCTCTAGAGGCATGGTTATCATTCTTGACACTCTCCCTCCAAAAATCTAACAAGATTCATATCCCACTGAACACCCTATCTGCCTAAAATTCATACCTTAACCTAACCAAATGGGAAGCCTCAGAAATTTCTATGTTATCAGACTTATTTATAGACCAAAAACTAGCTACATTCCACCAACATCAACTCAAATACTCCATCCCATCTATAGAGCAGTTCTACTTTCTAATAAACCATTACCTAAAAAGCACACAAATCCCCCTCACTACAGAATTACCGGCCCTAGCTCTCCAATTCATGAACAAATCCAGATACCCAGGTAAAGGAATCTCCTTTTTCTACTTACTTATACTAGATTCAAAATTTCCCTCAAAAACAACTTCACTGACAAATTGGGAGACATTACTCTCCCAGAAAGTCTCTGATCAAAGATGGCATAACACTTTTTCCATCACCTACAAAGCCTCCAGGTGTGCTACACACTGGGAATCTTACTTTAAACTCCTACACCAATGGTACCTAACTCCACTACGCCTAACCAAAATCTACCCAACACATTCTCCACAATGTTGGAGACAATGTGGAGAAATTAGCTCCTTATATCTCATCATCTGGTCCTGCAAATCCATACGTTCCTTTTGGAATAACATCTTCACAATAATTTCAGAAATAGCAGGTAATGTAGTACAGCCTACCCCAGAATTAGCTCTTCTCCATATCGGCATAGATAAATTCTCTCCCAAACTTCGTAATATTATTATACACATTCTCTATTCATCCAAAACAATATCACATCCCTATGGAAATCCACAACTTCCCCATCCATAAATAAAGTGACAACTAACTTAAATATTCAGTGTGATATGGAAAAGAGATTCTCTATATCCCACTTCTCCAACCCCAAATTTCATAGATCTTGGTACTTATGGTCACTTCATCCCAAATGCACAGTTCAGATATGATACCATCACCGTTTGGAGTATAACACTATATGTGATACGTATTACCTTTCTCCTCTATGGCCGTTATTGTTCATTTTCCGTTCATTACTGCACTTATTTGTTCACTGCCATCTCCCAATTCTCTTCCCCCATCCATTCCTTCTCAAGGTTCCCCTGTGTACGAGTATCTTTAGAGATGGATACCTGTCCCTACTCCAAATGTATCCTAGGCCTACAACAAGGCACCTGCACCATGCTTATCCTTAACCTGTATACATGTACATTTGGGAACCTATTGTCCTTCCTGTTTGAATTGCCCATACCATGTTATTTGTAATACTTCAATAAAAACTAATTGAATATAAAGCATGTTATGTTTGGTATCTATTTACTTGGCATACCATCATATTTTATATTTTACCAAATATGTAGCCAATATATTATGTTTTGTGTATTAAAAGTAAAAAAATTGTATTTAAAAAATAAAAATTGCATTTGAAAAATCACTGCACAAGTACTATGTGACATAATAAATTGCAGCACCCACCATTTTATTCACTAGGGTGCCTGCTTTAAAAAAATATATAATGTTTTAGGGTTCAAAGTAATTTCTTAGAAAAAAATACAGATTTTTTGCATGTGAACAAAAAGTGTCAGAAAAGTGTCAGGTGGTTAGAAGAGTGAGTGATGTGTGGCATAAACTTCTAAAGCTGGGCATTAAATGTCCCCACCCACAAAAACAACCCCTTTTTGGAAAGTAGACACCCCAAACTATTTTCTGAGAGGCATGTTGAGTCAATAGAAGAATTTATTTTTTTGCCACAAGTTTTTGGAAAATGACAAAAAAAAATATATATATATATATATATATTTTTTTTTTTTTTACACAAAATTATCAGTTAAATGATTTATTGCTCGCACATGCTATGGGTATATGTGGATCTTCTCCCCCAAATTAATTCTGCTACTTCTCCCGAGTATGGGGGTACCACAAGCAAGAGACTTTTTAGCAGTCTAGCTAAGTACAGGACCCCAAAATCCAATAAGCACCTTCAGGCTTTTAAAGGGTTTTATTTCCTCATTACACTTCCTGACTACCTATCACAGTTTCAGAGGCCCTGAAATGCCAGAATAGCACCAAACCCCCCCAAATTACCCCATTTTGGAAACTATACACCCCAAGGAATTTGATACATTTTTAAATTCCTTGGGGTGTCTACTTTCCAAAAAGGGGTCATGGAAGGAATATTGCCCCATCATTGGTGTCAATAGAAGAAACAGTGATTTGTTTTTGGTATCAATGTAAGAAATAGTGCCTCATCATTGTTGTCAATAGAAGGAATAGTGTCCCATCATTGGTGTCAATAGAAGGAATAGTGTCCCATCATTGGTGTCAATAGAAGGAATAGTGTCCCATCATTGGTGTCAATAGAAGGAATAGTGTCCCATCATTGGTGTCAATAGAAGGAATAGTGATCCGTTTCTGGTATCAGTGTAAGAAATAGTGCCCTGTCATTGGTGTTAGTGGGAGGAATAGTGCCCCATCATTGGTATCAGTGGGAGGAATAGTGCCCCATCATTGGTATCAGTGGGAGGAATAGTGCCCCATCATTGGTGTCAGTGGGAGGAATAGTGCCCCATCATTGGTGTCAGTGGGAGGAATGGTGCCCCATCATTGGTGTCAGTGGGAGTAATAGTGCCCCATCATTGGTATCAGTGGGAGGAATAGTGCCCCATCATTGGTATCAGTGGGAGGAATAGTGCCCCATCATTGGTATCAGTGGGAGGAATAGTGCCCCATCATTGGTATCAGTGGGAGGAATAGTGCCCCATCATTGGTGTCAACAGAAGGAATAGTGCCCCATCATTGGTGTCAATAGAAGGAATAGTGCCCCATCATTGGTATCAATGTAAGAAATAGTGCCCCATCATTGGTGTCAATAGAAGGAATAGTGTCCCACCATTGGTGTCAATAGAAGGAATAGTGCCCCATCATTGGTGTCAGTGGGAGGAATAGTGCCCCATCATTGGTGTCAGTGGGAGGAATAGTGCCCCATCATTGGTGTCAATAGAAGGAATAGTGATCCGTTTCTGGTATCAGTGTAATAGTGCCCCGTCATTGGTGTTAGTGGGAGGAATAGTGTTTTGTATAAATGAGAATCTTCCCCAGGGGCCGGATAATGGCAAGAAAAGAGTTGCATCTGGCCCATGGGCTACAGTTTGGAGACCACTAATATAGAGGGAAGAGAGATCCAAAATTCTATTGCATCTTCTAAAAAGACTACTTGATTCAACAGATAATCACTTCTTGTAGATCAATACATTTTTTTGCTAACAAAGTAACTTTCTACAAGCAAGTAGAAATACTTCAAAAGACCCCTTTTCACTTTATGATTGCGGTTGGAACTGAGAACTGTTATTCCAGAGTTAGGAATGGATTACCATCTTCCCAGATTGCTGGAATTGGGATGTACGCTTTAAAAGCAAAGCCAGGATATGATTACCATCCACAGACTTCCTGTGAATGATTTTATTGACAGATATTTCTTTCTCACATCGTTTCAATCCAACAGGACTGCAGAATGAGCGACAACATCAGAAATTTTGGTCTTCGTGACGTTGAAGGAAATGAAGGTTATAATCGGATCATCTTGCAGCTCTTCGGGTTACCGGGAAATGGGAAATCCTCCTTCATCAACTCCTGCAAATATGTCATCGATGGCGGAGAGTTTGTTGCCCACGCTGAGGCTGGAAGCAGCGAAGGAGGAGTAATAACCACTAGAAGAATCCCTTATGAGCTCACTGAGTCAATACTGATGGTGGATAATCGGGGGATGCCAACACTGGACAGGTTCCAGACAGGAGAGATTTTTGCTCAGCTTGGTCTCAATTTTAAGAACCTTTAAAATGACCTCAGTGATGTTATTATCAATAGTCAAATCAATGTGCAGTAACCATACATCCCGAACTTAGAAACCGAGAGAGGGACAGACTGGAGTGAAGATGATATATGGGGGCGTACAGCATGCCATGGGGGAAGGGAGCATGACAACAGTGGGGGAGACTCACTAAAACTGGAGCACGCAGAATCTGGTGCAGTTGTGCATGGGAGCCAATCAGCTTCTAACTTCAGCGTGTTCAGTTAAGCTTTGACAATAAAATCTTGAAGTCAATTGGTTTCTATGAAGAGCTGCACTGGATTTTGCACCTTGCAGTTTTAGTAAATCACCTCCACTGTGTTGTATACTGGGAATGGTATAATGAGGGACAGTTATGTGTAGAGACGGTATACACTGCACACATATCTTATGTCTCAGACTACAATATACTCCTGAATTACTGTGACACGAGTGACAGTCTCACAGACGCACATAAACATAAGGACAAAGGATCATTGTATATATATGTGATTTTGAACATCCATGCTGCCCTGTGGCAGTACTTCTGCTATAAGGCAGTTGGGAAGCTGTTAAAAAACATGGAAACTCTTCCATTGCATATGCTTTTCATCACACAAAATATGGAGAGGAATCTAACACTTTATCTGAGCCTACCTTTATAAATGATTTGATTAGAACAGTTTGGTACTAAATAGTAGCCAGAAACTGATGAGACAATGAACAAATTGACCAGAAGATTGTAATGTACAGCACAGCTTCTAAAGTGCCAGAGGTAAAGCTGTGTAATGTACAACATACTGTATTCTCCATCATTGGTTTCAGAGGAAGGATGAATTTTCCCCATAGTTGGTGTCACTAGAAGGGTGGAACTATTATGTATTAAAGGTGCTTAAATTGTGTTGTCAATTCACGCAGTGCTTTACATATATATCGTACATCACCATCAGTCCCTAACCCTTGGAGCACATACAAGCAAAGGTCCCTAACTCACATTCATACATACACAGACTAGGACCAATTTAGACAGGAGCCTATTAACCTCCCAGCATGTCTTTGGAGAGTGGGAGGAAACTGGAGTACCTGGAGGAAACCCACACAGGCACAGGTGTAAGCCGTGTACCAGGGTGGGCTCCCCGGGATACAGTGAAGTTACGAACGAGGAAAGCAACCCCAACACCAGCTTTTGCCACAACAGCTTTTGCCACAATTTTACTTAGATGTGGCAAATAAACACAACCTGTTAATTCATCTGTGTGTGGTGGCTCTTGATGCACTGACTCCAGCCTCAGTCCACTCCCTGTGAAAGTCCCCAACACTTTTGAATGGCCTTTTCCTGACAATCCTCTCCAGGCTGCGGTCATCCCTGCTGCTTGTGCACCTTTTTCTTCCACACTTTTCCCTTCCACATACTTTCTATTAATGTGTCAGGTCAGCAGTCTTTCCCATGATTGTGATTCCTACTGAACCAGACCGAGAGACCATTTAAAGGCTCAGGAACCCTTTGCAGGTGTTATGGCTGAATGAGCTGATTAGAGAGGGACACTTTGAGCCTAGAATATTGCACCTTTTCACAATATTCTCATTTTCTGAGATTGTGGATTTGGGGTTTTCATGAGCTGTAAGCCATAATCATCACAATGGTGACAAATCACGGCTTGAACTATCTTGCTTTGCATGGAATGAGTCTATCTCATATATTAGTTTCACCTTTTAAGTTGCTGCACTGAAATAAATGAACTTTTGCACAATATTCTAATTTTTTGAATTTCACCCGTATGTTGTAATATGTTTTGAGTTAGTGCCCATAAAGCTGTACATTTAATGGCTGGATAGATACGTAGTTTTAAGTGCTAATTTCCATTGCAGGGAGGGAAATTTGTGGCCTAGGTTCCCAATGTTGAAAGGAGATAGAGCAGTAGAAGGTAGTTTTTTCTTGTAAAATTTTATAAAGGATTGATATACCTTTTGTGCCCCTTGAAGTGGGTGAGTAGTATAGAGCTATGGTATCAGGTATAGGTGTACAGAGCTGGGGGTTATGCGCAAGACAGTGTGCTATTTGGGTATATTGATAATAAGCTTTGGGTGTAATTCCCAGGCCTGCTCTTAATTGAAAGAAGGATTTAATTGGTAATGTGAAAATAAATCATCGATAAGTAAGTTGGGGTAGTTGGGCCATGTTTGAATGTTTAAATTTGGAATTAGAGACAAAGTGGAAAGTGGGAGCTTAATGAAAGAGACCTGAGTTTCTGTCCAGGGGAAGGTTAGAAATGTATGCCATGTTTTTTACTGCTGCAATAATTGTGGGGGAGAGATGTCTAAGAGTCTTTGCCTTAAGGCTATATAGCCAGTGTTTTAGGTTGTTGTCAGGTACGGTGATACGCCCTATGTCTCCCTAGTGCGTTGTTGGGGCTGCGTTGAGCCATTCATTTATTTCAAATATTTTTATTGAAAGAATTTTATCAAAACAGTATATGGTACAACAAAGCAGTTCACATTAGGTACAGTGAGGTATATATGCAGTAATTTCCCTACCATTTGGCTAGGGACAGCATAAACAGAGGTTTCACTTAACTGAGAGGTATGCTTGACGGAGTGTGAACCAAGGTAAGGTGAGAAACTGTGTATAGAGTGGGTAAGGTATAGAAGAGGGGCTGGGGGGGTAGGGTGGGGGGGGGGGGGGGGGAAAGGAACTAAGCACCAGTCACTTGAGGAGGGTATGTACAATATGGTTATACGAGTATCATTTCATAGCGCAGTTAGGGTTTTGTAGCCATCTAGACCAATGGAGTTTAAATTTGTGGTAAGAGGATTTGTGGAGTGCTGATCTATTTTCCATCTCGCATTGGAAGTTAAGGTCGGTGAAGAGATTGGAGATAGAAGGAGTTTTGGATGATTTCCATAATTTAGCGATGTTGGTTTTAGCAGCTGCTAATATGTGTATGATGATAGTGCGAAATTCTGCAGAGAGTTTATCGATCCCTGTATGTAGGAGAGCGAGAGCTGGGTTTGGTGTCATTGGGGATCCTTTGATTGAGGAGATCAATTGAAACACTTTGTTCCAATAAGATTTTAAAGATTTACATGCCCACAATATGTGGAAAATTGATCCTATTTCTCCACAATGCCTCCAGCAATTGGGAGAGTGTTGATCGTAGTATATAGAGAATTTAGCCTTTGTGAGGTACCATTGGTGTAGAATTTTCATGTATGATTCCCAGTGGGAACTACATCTGGAGGCTTTATGGGTGATAATAAAGGTTCTTTCCCACGTGTGGGGTTGTATTGGTAGTGTGAGCGTTGTTTCCCAGTTGGATAGAGAAGTAGATTTTAAAGCAAACTTGGCGTTAGTTCTAAGTGAATAAAAGGTTGAGTTTCCTTTTTTGGTGTAATGTGGCCTTTGTAAGAGGCTGAGTGTAGTAGAGGGGATTTCTATTGTATGTGGAAAATTTAGTTGTTGTAAGAGGTGTGCTATTCGCATGTATGTGTAGTATTCGTTATTGGGTAGGTGGAATTTTTTTTGGAGGGTCGAGAAGGAGTCTAATTTAGTGTTTGTATAGATGTCTCTAATGTGTGAAATGCCTTGTTTCTCCCATTGCCGTAGATTTAGGGAGGGAATAATAAAGTATAAAGTTGTAATTGGGGTAGGGGTTGGTTTGGTGATCATGTGGTCACATGCTAAAAGATCGTACCAGGCTTGGAGGGGGGCCTGTATGCAAGGGTGTTTGATTGTAATTTGGTGTTGAGTGGTTTGAGGAAGGAATAGGATTTTGTCGGTTGTAGGCACGGAATGTGGGAGCGTTTCCATGGTTGTACAAGACTTTTCTATAGTTGGATGCCACCAGAAATAAATCTGATCTAACAGCGAAGCTGTGTAGTATGATTTTAAATAAGGGAGGGCTGCTCCTCCTCTATGAGTTGGACGAATTAATAGGTTCGCAGTGCATCTGGATTTTTTTTCAGTTTCACATAAATTTGGCAAAGATTGCTTGTAATTTGGAGAAGAATGTGTTGGGAACTGGAATGGCAAGGGTGCGGAATATGTAGAGAATCTTGGGTAAGATACACATTTTTAAAGTCGCCACTCTCCCTAGTGTCAAGAGAGTTGATGTACGAAGAGTTTTGAGTTCTTGTGGGATTGTTTCGAGTAATGTTTTATAGTTAGAGGTATATAGTTGGTCAGTTGTGGTAGTGAGTTTGATCCCCAGGTAGGAAATGTTATGGTGTTCCCAGGAGAAGGGGAAATGTTTGCTTATTATTTTTTGAGTCTTTTCTGAAGTATAAAGATTTAGTATAGAGGACTTGGGCTCATTGAGTTTGTAATATGAAACTTCTGAGTAGTTGCGTAGGTTTGTGCAAATCGTTTGGAGTGATTTGTAGGGGTTGGTGATCATCAGGATGGTGTCATCCACAAACAGGCTGATTTTGTGTTCTTTTTTGAGGTGTGTAATACCTGTAAATGTTGGGTCATTTCTGAGATTGGATGCTAGGGGTTCAATGAGTAAGGTAAAGATTATGGGCGATAGCGGGCAGCCTTGTCTAGTGCCAACGGAAATCTGGAAGATTTGGGAGAGGATGCCATTAGTTAGTACTCTAGCTGAGGGGTTAGAGTAAAGGGATAGAATTGCAGATAGAATCCAGTCTGTGATACCAAATTTTTGAAGTGTGAGTTTCATGAATTGCCAGTGTATGTGGTCGAATGCTTTTTCAGCATCCAGGGATAGTAGTAAGGAGGGTTGTCTGGAGCTCTCAAGATTGTGTAAGATTGAGATAAGTTGTCTAGTTGCATCTGGAGCTTGTCGAACAGGGATAAATCCTACTTGGTCTGGGTGTATTAGCGTAGGGAGGTGAGGGAGTAATCTCTGAGCAATTGTTTTAGTGTACAGTTTGATGTCACAATTCAATAGTGAAATTGGTCTGTAATTTTGAACCATTTGGGGGTTTTTACCGGGTTTAGGGATGGTTGTAATTATAGACTCTAGCATGTCTTTGGGGAATTGTCCGGTGGAGGCTGCTTGGTTAAAGAGAACAGATAAATGTTGTGTAATATTAGGGGTGAATATTTTGTAGTATTCGTTTGTAAATCCATCATTTCCTGAACATTTAATAAGCGGTAGGGATTTTATGTTTTTTTCTATTTCTACGGGAGATATTGGTGTGGATAGGGATTCAAGTTGTGTTGGTTTGAGTTGAGGGAGTTAGCGGATGCTAGGAAGTTAAAGATGGATGAGGTCATTGGTTGTGTTGTGTCCGGGTCATCTTTAATATTATAAAGGGATTGGTAATAGTCCACAAAGGCATTGGCTATGTCCTGTGGGTTCGTGAGTGAGACGCGAGTGGTGGGGTGATGGATTTGGGTGATCTTGGATTTGAGTCGCCTTTGTTTAATTATTTTTATGAGGAGTGAGTTCACTTTGTTACCTAGGGAATAGAAATGTGATTTTGTCTTTTGCAGGTTAAGGTCATATTTATAGAGTAATAATAGTTGAAGTTTGTTTCTGTCGGTTGTTAAGGTTCTAGAAATAGAGGTATTTGTTTTTTTTTGTTAATTTCTTCATTTAGTTTTATGCGATTTAGGAGTTGGTCGATTTGTTGGGATCATTGTTTGTTAATTCAGGAGTTTAGTAGTATAAGGATACCTCTCATGTAAGCTTTATAAGCAGGCCATAAATTGGTTATAGGAGTGTCTGGTGTGTCATTACAATTGAAAAAGAGATTGTGGGCTTCTAGTAAGCGTTTTTGGTGTTCTGGGTTCTTTAAAATGGTGGAATTCAGTCTCCAGATGGGAGGAATTGTAGAGCGTTGATTGCCGTCTAGTGTTATGGTGATTGGAGCATGGTCTGACCAGGTTATAGTTCCGATTTTGGATGATAGAGCATGTTGTAGAGTCCATTTATCTGTGATGAAAAAGTCAATCCTGGAATAGGACAGTTGAGAAGGGGAAAAGTAGGTGTAGTCTTTCTCGTCGCCGTGTTGGCATCGCCAGATATCATATAAGTCATTGTCGTTAAGGAAGCGGTTGAAGTTTTGTTTGTGGGATCTTTTGTTGGAAGATGGGTCCAGGAGAGGGCTGCCAATTACATTAAAGTCTCCACCGATGAGAAGTCTGCCTTGCTTCTGAGCAGAGATAATGATGTAAAGTTTGTGGTAGAATTGTAATTGGTTTTGATTGGGGCCATAGACATTCACTAGAGTGTAGGGAATGTCATTTATGTGGCATAGTAAAATATGGTAACGGCCTTGTGGGTCAGCTATTTCAGATGTATATCAGAACTGAGTAAAGTCTTTTATGGCTGTTATGACCCCATTCTTTTTCTGGGGGTTAGTAGCCATAAAGATGTGTGAAAAACGGTGTAATTGTAGTTTGGGAGTCTTATTTGTTGCGAAGTGCGTTTCCTGTAGAAGAATATCAGTTTGAAACATTCTAATTTCTTTTTGAAGCATCGATCTCTTGAACGGCGAGTTTAAGCCGCAAACGTTGAGTGATGTGATATTGATCATTGTATATATTCGGGGACTGGTTAGTGAGAGGGTCGAGGTGTCGTTTGAGGAAAACTTGTTAGTGTAGTTGAAGTTGTGGTATGACAAGATCTGGTGTCATGGAGGTGAGGTCTTGGCTTGGTCGGTGGGTTAGAATGGGTATTCCATGATGGATAGTAGGTATCAGGTGAAGAGGTGATGCGCTTGATTGACTGGTGAGGTCAGTGGGAGAGGGGGGAAGGTAGGAACAAAAGGGTAAAAAAAACTTACGGAAAACGCAAGTAACTCAAGTAGCAAGAAAAGCTACTGCAAAATTGGGGGGTTTGAAAAGGCTTTGACCACATAAAAGGTCATGCCAAACAATTTTCAGTAACAAAACCATTTTTATTCTTTAAGAACAAGGCCGATCGCCAGAGATTAGCGGAGTAGTATATATTTCCCAATGTAAAGCGGTGGTCGTATATAGAGGGAGTGGTAGGTTAGATTCATTCTGCCTCCATTTGCTGGATATTAGTCGCGTTTGAGGGTGGCGGGTCTGTAGGCAATATGTTCCATGCCTTTAGCAGCTCCAGACCTGCTTCAAGATCTTTGATTGTGAAAATCTTCCCGTGTTGTTTAACTGTAATTTTAGTTGGAAACCCCCATTGATAGCTTATGCCGTGGTTTTGTAAAGCTTTCGTGATAGTGATCATTTTTCTGTGGTTTAAGAGCGTGGCTTTTGATAAGTCAGCAATAGCCGGATATTTGCGTGCGATGGCGGGAGTGAGGGTGGGTATCTGGCTGCCGCCATAATTTTTTCTTTAATGTGGTAGAAGTGTATCCATGCTAGGAGATCTCTCGGGACTGATGCTGTGAGAAATGACGGCTTAGGTAGTCGATGAGCTCTGTCTATGGCTGCCTCTAGATCTGAGAGAGATGAGATGAGGTATTTCATGTACTGTTGTATATAAGCTAGTAGCGCATCATTAGGTACAGATGTAAGATGGGAAACAGCTCTCATTGTTTGAATACTGTGTGAAGTAAATTAGAGAACGTCCTGACTGACGTTATGCAGTTTGGCCACAAGATGTCACTGTTTCTAACACAGCTTCAGACTGCATAGCTATTTCTATATTCAATAAGGGGTGGGGCTTTCTCAAGGAGAGTGAACAGGAAGGGAAAAAGAGAAGCCATACTGGAGAGAGAGAGAAGAAGGCTGAGTGATAGGATAATCCGTTGCCATCCAGCTGTGGAGACTGCCCTCCGTAATCAGAAATCCCATTGAGTGAAGCTGATGGTGTTCAAGACACTAATCCTGTTCAAAGAGGGGAAGATTTGCTCCCAGGAAGCTGATGAGGACCGAGGAGCAAAGCAACATGCATTGCTGATAATATTGCATGCTCAGTGGAGAGACATTGTTCTGTTCAGAGTCACCAGCAGATGCAAAGCAGACCCGGGTCGGTAAGATCGTGCACGCACCTCATTTCAGTGTTGGCGCCCATAGGACTGAGACAGGCCTATAGTTAGTTAGTTAGGGTCTCTGGTTGTGTCAGGTCACAAGTGTTGTTACTGATCATTGAAAGGACTCCACAACTTAAAGTGACATTTCACATTGGAGAACTGATAAAATCCTACAAACTCAAGCCAGACTGCCATTTTGCTCAGAAGGAATACTCAGGCACGTGCTACAGGACCAGTTATGGGAGGGGGAATACTGTAGATTTGTGTAAGATTGTAAGCTGTTGTGCTGCACCGCAGGCTAGCCCATACCGTACACCCATACACTGATTCCTGCTCTTTTAGGGTAACAACAGGTAAGGTGTGGCAGCTCACTTATGCCCCCCAGTAGGTAAATTACTAAGCTTTCTACCTTCATCCATCAGGAGGCGCCGTGCTGTGCAGCACTAGGGTCTCAGCCTTTGGGTTGGGTGTATGTAAATTTATTGTATGTTCCCAGCATTTGTGGTTTTGTTTATTTGCCACATCTAAGTAAAATTCTGTTGTGACAAAAGCTGGTGTTGGGGTTGCTTTCCTCGTTCGTGACTTCACTGTATCCTGGGGAGCCCACCCTGGTACACGGCTTACAACTTGGCGTAGTCGGCAGGATACAGCGACCGTTATGGATGGGAATGCGGCTGGAGATTTTCCCCCGGCGCCAATGGCACTGGTCCAGGACCCAGCTCAGGGTGAGCTTTCCGGGTGGTGGATCGGCTACTACAAGACCAGTTCATAGTGGGGCTCTCCAACAAGTTCTTACAGGACAAATTGCAAGAGATGACCCGGACGGGGCCCAACATGACATTCTACAGCATCTACTTAGCCGCCGTGGAGAGAGAGGAAGAGTGCATACCTGTGGCGGCGAGAATAGTGAGTAGTACCCATGCTACAAGAGGTCAGTCGGCATCTGAAGACTCAGAATCCTTAAAGGATGTGGTCCAGGCCCTGCGAACAGAATTAAGAGAACTTCGGCTGGAAGTGTCCCAGATGAAGGCAGAATCTCTCCGGTCTCCGGAAATGACCTCAGCACCTCACACCACTCCACTCAGGATAACTCAGCTGCGGGGGCACGACAAAAGGGAACCCCTCTGTTGGGCTTGTCGACAGTACGGTCACATGGCCAGAGAGTGCCCAGAACAGATGAAGTCCGAGCCGATGTTAAACTTCCAACCGCCGCAGTAGCTGGGCGTCCTGTGGCGGTACACCAGAAGCTAAGCCCTAAGCATGAGGAACACGACCTGTATGCCAGCAGCCCCATTATGGAAGCCGAGTTGGAAGGCCAGAAGGTACGCTGCCTAGTTGATACAGGGTCGGAATGCACCCTTATGCCTCTGGAGTTCTTCGAAAGACACTTTGGACATATGATGGACCCGGAAGACGGGAGTGTCATCAAGCTAACGGCTGCCAATAAGAGAGATGGACGTTCGAGGAATAGTCTGGATGCGGGTCCGGCTGTGTGGGCAAGACGTCGGCAAGAAGGGGGTCGTGCTGGTGGATCATTCGTCCAGGAGAGGGATAGACGTGACACTAGGTATGAACGTGCTGAGAGACCTAGACCACCAACTCTATGCCAAAGAAGGGCCGAGGTATTGGCAACGGGTCACCACACACCGGCCAACCCAGAAGGTTCTACAGCAGATGGTGAGGAGCTGTAGTCTGCGAAAAGGGGACATGTCCGGTCGGCCCATTGGACACGTGAGGGTGCGGGAGGACCCCAGTGAAGATCCCGCCTCGACATGAGTGAATATTGATGCTGCCGATGAGGCTGGACGACGACTGAATGGACTGGAGGTCCTGATTGAGCCCGTTACCAAGAAGAAACGCAGACTCATCCTCTGGTAGCCCGAGCCCTCGCTATTGTGAAGGATGGATGTGTGCCTGTACGCTGCCTCAACTTGTAAGACTGTGAGTTAACCGTCCCTGGGAATACCTTGCTGGCTGAAGTTTATGTGTCCGAAGGGGATATTCCTCGACGGAGGAGCTTCATGCTACGGGCAGATAGGAGATCGCCTGGACCTATGCTGTAGAGGTCCATCAAAGGGAGACCCCGACAGCGGAGTGGAACGGTCTAGTGATCATGGCCCGGATGGGGGTGGACTGCAAGATCCTGACTCCTGGACAACAGAAGTTGCTGGAAGACACCCTTTGGGAGTTTCAGGAGGCCTTCTCGAGACATGATGAGGACTTCGGGTGTGCCTCCACCATCGAACACAAAATCCCCACCGGCAATGCTGCACCGATCAGGGAACGTTACCGGCAAATCCCGCCTAAAATGAACCAGGAGGTGAAGGATATGGTGGCCAGTATGTTGGAAAACCAGGTGATCCAGGAGAGTCAAAGTCCTTGGGCTGCTCCAGTAGTCTTGGTGCGGAAGAAAGATGGGAGTCTCCGTTTCTGTGTGGATTATCGGAAGCTGAATTCCCAGACCTTCCGGGATGCCTACCCCCTTCCGCGGATTGAGGAGTCGTTGTCCGCTCTGAATCATGCAAAGTTCTTCTCGACTCTTGACCTGGCCAGTGGGTATTGGCAGGTACCGGTGGCCAAGAAGGAGAAAGCGAAGACGGCCTTCATCCTACCTATGGGTCTCTACGAGTTCAACCGGATGCCATTCGGCCTGTCCAATGCCCCGGGAACATTCCAGCGGTTGATGGAGCACTGTCTGGGAAATCTCAACTTCGAGTCGGTATTGATATACCTGAACGACGTAGTAGTGTTTGGGGCCTCTTTTGAGGACCACTTCCAGAAACTGCGACGGGTCTTAGGACGGCTGCAAGACCATGGCCTCAAAATCAATCCCAAGAAGTGCCAACTGTTTCGACAGCAGATAGAGTATTTAGGACATTTGGTCACCCGAGAGGGGGTAAAGCCAACCCCTGACAAGGTGGAGACCGTCCAGAAGTGGCCCCAGCCGAGTACACTACGAGAGGTGCGGGCGTTCATTGGACTGGCCGGCTACTACAGGAGGTTTATACCCAAGTTTGCTCATTTGGTGGGCCCGTTAAACGAGTTGTTAAGGGGCACTGCAGGGGGCCCGAAGAATCGTCCCATCGAGTGGGGACCCCGGCAACAAGGGGCCTTTGAAGCAGTGAAGGGGGCGCTGTTCAGTGCCTTGATTCTGGCTTATGTGTGGTTCGACACCCCATTCCTGTTGTACACTGACGGAAGTCTACATGGTCTGGGGGCTGTGTTATCCTAAGTCCAGGATGGACGTGAGAGAGTCATTGCCTATGGCAGCCGGGCTCTGAGGGAGTCAGAGTGCAACCCTGACAACTACAGCTCCTTTAAATTGGAACTACTTGCATTGGTGTGGGCCATGACTGAAAAGTTTGCGGAGTACATGATCGGTGCAGAGGTGACCATGATGACTGACAACAACCCGTTAGCATATCTGGAAAATGCCAAACTCGGTGCGCTTGAGCAGAGGTGGTTGGCTTGTCTTTCTAAGCACCAATACCGCATCATGTTCCGGTCAGGTAGGGAGAACGGTAACGCTGACGCACTCTCCCGAGTCCCTGTAGGGTTGTCGGCTCAGAGTGCCGATGAGGAGCTAGAGGACACTGAAACTCCTGACCTTGGTCAATTACCCATGTTCCAGGACGTGGCACATTAAAGTGGGGTGGCGTCCGGGATGCCATTGGTGCTGGGAAAGACATTGGCTGATTGGGAGAGGGTCCAGGATAGCTGCCCGGACCTGTGGAAAGTGAAAGAATGGGTCCGGACCAAGGTCTGGCCTCGGTCAGAAGAGCGGGCTCGTCTGACTCCCGAGGCCCAAAAGTTGTTGAGGCAATGGGATAAGCTAACTGTTACCCAGGGCCTCCTGTGTCGGACCATATACTTGCAGTCAGAGTTGCAGTACCGGCGACAAATTGTCATCCACATGTCACTGGGACTGGAGGCTGCCCGGGAGGCCCATGAGAGGGGTGTCCATTTTGGGAGCGATAAAACGTTCAAGTGGCTCCAACGACTCATGTACTGTCCCAATTTGGCAGACATGGTGGCCGAAGCATGTCTTAAGTGTCGGCCCTGCGGGCCGAGTAAGAGTACTGAACAGCGGGCTCCTGTCCAGGCCATCCGAACATCAGCATCCCTAGAGCTCCTTATGATCGATTATGTACAGATTGGGTACTCTACCTCGGGACACTCATACTGTCTAGTCATGACAGATCATTTCACAAAGTACACGGTGGCTGTACCCACCAGAGACCAGACAGCAGATTTGGCCTCTGAAGCGTTCTGCAAACACTTTATACAGGTGTTCGGGTGCCCACAGAGAATACATTTGGACCAGAGGGCATGTTTTCAGGGTACTCTAATAAATGAGTTGTACCAACTGTATGGGATCGAACGTTCCCGCACCACCCCGTATCACCCCCAGGGAAACGGGGCGTGCGAGCGGTTCAACCGCACCTTGCTCCAGATGCTGCGGACTCTGGAGGACTGCCGAAAGGCTTGGTGGCCCAAATACCTACCTGAACTGATGTGGGCCTGTAATAACAGGGTACACAGTACCACCGGATACTCCTCACATATGCTCATGTTTGGGAGGGCCGGACGGGAGAGTGAAGATCTCCACATGCCCGATCCGATGGAGCCACCACCAAGAAATACTACCGCATGGGTGCAAGAGCACCGCTGCCGGATGAGAGCGATCCACAAGGTTGTGGGGGAGCGCCTTAGACAAGTGGTACACCCCAATCCAAGACCAGTGCAGAAGGAAGGGTATGCCCCGGGTGATCGAGTGATAGTCAAAGCCAAGCGGCTGTCTGGAAAGTTGGATGGGCGGTGGGAGGTGGTCCCATACACGGTGAAGAGGAGGGTAGACCCTGACATCCCGGTCTATGAGGTAGAGCCAATAGGGACTCGGGGGCCCTCACGAAACTTGCACCATAATATGTTGAGGCGTAATTTTGATGAACCAGTGTGCGTGGAGGGGATGGCTCCTCCTGCTCAGAGTACAGGGGAAATCCCCTTAGAGGAGGGGGAGGAATGGTGGGTTGTCCCTGCCCCGGTTTCCTCAGAGGCTCCAACCATAGTAAGTTTGCCACCAAGAGAAAGTGTTGAGCAGTCAGCAGCTCCTCTCCCATTAAATGTGCCTGACGTCCCCAGTGCTTCTGAGCCTGTAACTCTACGAAGGTCAAAAGGCCCAATGCTGGTGTGCCCCCACAGCGTTATGCCCAGAATGAGTTTGTATGGGGAGGGTTGCCGAGGACGACAACCTCTAGTGGAGTGGCATGTAAGATGGGAAACAGCTCTCATTGTTTGAATACTGTGTGAAGTAAATTAAAGAACGTCCTGACTGACGTTATGCAGTTTGGCCACAAGATGTCACTGTTTCTAACACAGCTTCAAACTGCATAGCTATTTCTATATTCAATAAGGGGTGGGGTTTTCTAAAGGAGAGTAAACAGGAAGAGAAAAAGAGAAGCTATACTGGAGAGAGAGAGAAGAAGGCTGAGTGATTTGATAATCCGTTGCCATCCAGCTGTGGAGACTGCCCTCCATAATCAGAAATCCCATTGAGTGAAGCTGATGGTGTTCAAGACACTAATCCTGTTCAAAGAGGGGAAGATTTGCTGCCAGGAAGCTGATGAGGACAGAGGAGCAAAGCAACATGCATTGCTGATAATATTGCATGCTCAGTGGAGAGACATTGTTCTGTTCAGAGTCACCAGCGGATACAAAGCAGACAAGGGTCGGTAAGATCGTGCACGCACCTCAGTTCAGTGTTGGCGCCCATAGGACTGAGACAGGCCTATAGTTAGTTAGCTAGGGTCTCTGTTTGTGTCAGGCCACAAGTGTTGTTACTGATTATTGGAAGGACTCCACAACGTAAAGTGACATTTCACATTGGAGAACTGATAAAATCCTACAAACTCAAGACAGACTGGCGTTTTGCTCAGAAGGAATACTCAGGCACGTGCTACAGGACCAGTTATGGGAGGGGGAATACTGTAGATTTGTGTAAGATTGTAAGCTGTTGTGCTGCACCGCAGGCTAGCCCATACCGTACACCCATACACTGATTCCTGCTCTGTAGGGTAATAACAGGTAAGGTGTGGCAGCTTAGTTGTGCCCCCAGTAGGTAAATTACTACACTTTCTACCTTCATCCATCAGAAGGCGCCGTGCTGTGCAGCACAAGGGTCTCAGCCTTTGGGATGGGGGTATGTAAATTTATTGTATGTTCCCAGCATTTGTGGTTGTGTTTATTTGCCACATCTAAGTAAAATTCTGTTGTGACAAAAGCTTGTGTTGGGGTTGCTTTCCTCGTTCGTGACTTCACTGTATCCTGGGGAGCCCACCCCGGTACACGGCTTACACAGATTTGAGTATACCTCTGAATTTGATGTTATTGCGCCGCAATCTATCTTCTAGATTCGCTAGTTTCAGATTTATTTGTTCAATGTCTGTCGTATGGTCAGTATGTGCATCAATCAGATCGTTGTGCGCTATGATAACTTCTTCCATTCTAGATTCAATATGGTGCAGTCTGCGCTCTTGTTTTTTGACCATGGACATAATCTGAACTAATGACGATTTCATATCTCTGTGTAAGGATTGTCTAAGTGGTAATAGCATGTTTTTCATGCATAATTCTGTGAGGGGCTGGTCTGCCGCAGGGAATGACTCGATCACAGGCAAATCAACGTTGCAATAAGGGGCTGTCTGGTTAAGGGGTATATCGCCATCTGTGGGGTCTGTATCCAGTCGTGGCTTTGATTTGGCAGGGCTGCGTGTTGTAGGGGACAGAGGAGGAAAAGACTCACCAGGGTCCCCAGGGTATAAGGAGTACCGCAGTCTGACATCTGTGGGCCGTGCTATGTAATCTCCCTCCTGGCTGCAGTATTCTCCTGTGCTGCCGCCGGCGCCATCTTGGATTCCGGTCAACAGGAGAGAAGAACTGGGTAAGTTTCCCTGGTGGTCTAGGGGTTTTTCGTCGCCGTGGCTTGGATGCTGAGGTGCTCACACCTTTTATCTCCCTCCTCGTAGTCGCGGTGTCCCTCGGTGCTGGTGTGTGGTGATTTAGCTCTAGCGGGTGAACGGAGCGGTGTGTGTCACACGTCCATCCAGGAGCTGACCGCGCAAGCGCCCCCTGAGCCATTCATTTAATTGGGCTAAAATAGTGTCAAAAAGGTAATCTTTTATGTCTACTAGGCCTGAACCTCCCACTGTTCTATGCAGGGGCGGACTGACAACTCATGGGGCCCCCGGGCAATAGGGGATCATGGGGCCCCTGTGTCCTTGCGCAAACTCAAAAAAGCCTATGAAAAAGGTACCAGGGGCATTTCATGGGGCCCCCTACTGACCCCCCGGGCAATAGGGGATCATGGGGCCCCTGTGTCCTTGCCCAAACTCAAAAAAGCCTATGAAAAAGGTACCAGGAGCATCTCATGGGGCCCCCTACTGACCCCGGGCCCTCGGGCAGTGCCCGAGTTTCCAAATGGTCAGTCTGCCCCTGGTTCTATGTTTAATCAGTCTACTACGCGAGATTCTAGGTTTTTTCCAGCCCTTAGATAGTTGCTTAGTAGTGTTTGAAGAGAGTTAAGATAATAGAGTGGTACTGTTATGGGTAGAGTACGGAAGATGTACATCAATTGGGGTAAAGTTATCATTTTGCTAATCTGCCTGCCCATGAAAATTCATATTCAGCTAATAAGCGTAGGGATTGTATAAATGTTTGCTTATAAGGACAGTAGTTTGCTTTAAATAAGTTTTTGGTGAATCTCGTTGAAGTGATGCCTAGATATGAAATACCAGATTGCGCCCATTGAAATGGAAATTGTTGCGACAAAAGATTACGTGTGGTACCATCAACTCCTGAGTCTAGAATTTGGGACTTAGCCTCATTTACTTTGTAATATGAAACAGCACTGAATCTCTGCAAAATAGAGTGTACCTCTGCCAAAGACGAGTGAGGGTTAGGGAGCAATACAATTACATCGTCCGCAAATAAGCTGATTTTGTGTTCTGTAGAAGCTATGCGGAATCCGGTAATTAAGGGAGATGATCCAATATGTTCAGCCAGGGGTTCCATCACCAGGTTGAAAATGAGTGGTGACAGAGGGCATCGCTGACGCGTTCCATTAGTAATCCAAAACGGTGTTGAGATCATTTCAGCCACATACACTTGTGTCAACCGGTTGGAGTATAATGCCATTATGACTGCTATTATTCTATGATTAAACCCAAATTTAATAAGTACTTCTCTCAGGTAGGTCCACTGAACCCTATTGAACTCCTTCTCCGCGTCTACAGATAGAAGCAGAGAAGGCGTTCCCGAGCCCTCAGCATTGTGGATTACATTGATTAACCTCCTAGTGGCATCTGAGGATTGGCTCCCTGTGATGAAACCCGTTTTGGTCGATATTGATCAAGGAAGGCATTATGTGTGTCAGTCTAGTAGCCCATAGCTTAGCATATATTTTATGTCTGTGTTGAGAAACAAGATGGGCCTGAAGTTTTGTGGAGTGTTTGGTTCTTTCTCTGGCTTAGGCAGGGCAATCACTAAAGCAGACAACATTTCTTTAGGAAAGGAAGAGGAGGAAGAAGCTGCATTGAAGAGGTCGCAAAGGTTGGGGGCCAATAGAGATTTAAATTGACTGTAGTATTCCCCTGGGATCCCATCAGGACCTGAGGCCTTACGCTGTGGTAGGGTTTCTAATGCTCAAATGATTTCTTGGGTGGTGAAAGGTAAGTCAAGCCTTTTTAGTTGATCATCAGAAAGGGAGGGAAGGTGGATGTTGGCTAGGAATTTTTTAATATGTTCATGATTAGGTTGAATTGCAGATTTAGCATATTGGAGATTATATAGGGATTCATAATACAAACTGAAGGCATTTGTCCACCAAGAAATAGTCAATTCTAGAATATGAATTGTGGGACAAAGAAAAAAAGGTGTAGTCCCTTGTGCTTGGATTGCGACATCTGCACGTCATAGAGATCATTGGCCAATAGAACTTTTGTATCAAAGTAAAGTGTTTGGCTGTAGAATTGGATGTGTCCATATTGTGATTGGGGGCAAAGTCACCACAAATAATCAATGACCCCTTACGTATCTTTTGGATCTTTCATATAATCTTGTTAAGGAAGTGAATTTGTTGAGTGTTTGGAGCATAGATGTAGAATAAAGTACACAAAATACCATTTAGGGTGCATATTAAGAGAATGTATCGACCATTAGGGTCTGAGATTTTTTCATGGAGTTGAAACGTAATGGTATGCCTAATCACCACTAGCACTCCTCTTTTTTCTCGGGGCCGCTTGCCAGATATACATATAGAAAGTCTTTATGGTTACAGGTGGGATCAGGGGTGCATTTACCACAAGTAAAACAAAATTTGCCTAGGGTGGCATTTTTCAGGGGGGCAGCACTGCTCCCCAGAAGAAGGGACAGAAGAAGGGACACACACGGCATAGGGACCAGGTGGGATCCAAGAGAGGCTGCAGGCTGCTTGACGGTGTATGCAGGACCTAACTCTCATTCCAGGGGATGTCTGGAACTGTGAAGGTGAGTGTCTTTCTCTCTCTCGCTGAGGAGGGGGGTGGCCGGTGTAAGGAGGGGGGTGGTAGTGGAAAGCTCTCTCAGGTGGGAGGGATTGGGGGTGGACGATTTTTGTGTTGCCTTAGGCAGCACAAAATCTAAATATACCACTGGGTGGGAGTAGCAGATTCCTTGAAGTCTGTCTCTTGGATACAAAGAATGTCGTATTTTGATTGCTGTGCGGATAACCACATAGAAGCACGATTCGCTGGGTGATTCAAGTATTTGGCATTCAGAGATAATATTTTGAAAGCCATGATATCATATTAAAATACTGACTATTGGTATCACGTACGTTTAGATGAATTATAACACTTTCCCATCTTGTAAATGAAGAGGGCATGAAGATGAGGATTCCCAATGAGATTTCAGGCATTCTTAAGGACAAATGGTGGAAGTCCAGTTGAAGACAAATGTTACGGTGCATGAGAAATCAGGAAGGAAGAGGAACATAGTAGAACTGTCAAGTAAACATGAAGTAACAGGCAGCCAAAAAAAAGTTGAGTATGACCTTGCAACTCGTGGAGTGAGGGAAAGAGTTCCAAGGCACTATATTGGATATGCAAGGGAGAAAGGGTGTAATTAGTTATCACTGATGCACTGCTGTATACGGGGATCAGTTATTCTTGGATCTGGGCAGCTGGTTGGCTTTATTCCAGATGGGAGGTATTTCTCAGGTGTTTTGTGAGATCCTCTAAGAGAGGATTTATTGGGAATTATATCACAGTCTCTGTAGGGATAATGCTGTTTCTAAGGATGTCATGGTGAATATATTTCCATTGCGGTTTAAGGTGAGTTTGGTGGGGTGGCCCCATTTGTAACTGATATTATTGTTACAAAGTCCTTTGGTTATAGTATTGAGTTATAGTATTGAGTTTCCTCCTGAGATCCATGGTGAGTTTAGAAAGATCAGAGAAAATTTGTACATTATCATATGGGTCAGGAAGTTTACCTAGAGATCTCGCTTTCTTCAAAATTTGTTCTTTCGTAGAGAAAAAATGGATTTGCATGAGGATATCACTGGGGACCAAGTTAGGCAAAAATGATGATTTCGGTATACGATGAGATCCATAGGTGATAGCTCAGGAAGCATTTTAAGAAACATTTCTTTGGTATATTGCAAGAGCTGAGGTGGTTGGATGGATTGTGGTACCCCTCTTAATTTTAAATTGTTGCGTCTTCGAGATCTGCTATTTTTACTCTTAACCACTTTCTCTCTTCCTCACCGGCCTCATTGGCCTCAACTATGTCAATAACTGTAGTAGTGATATCAGAAATTGCATTTTCAACTATATGGACTCTGTCTCCCCGAATTGAGATTTCTGCTGTTAATTTACTTGTGAGAGAGGTAAAGTCCGCATGGAGTGATTGTTGAAGAGATATAAGCATATCTTTTAACAGAGTATCCATGACAGGTTGATTGGAGGTAGTAAAGAAGGCAATAGATACATAGAGGTATTTGTGATGTATGGGGAATCCCAAAGACTCACCGCTATGTCTGGCGTTTCAGTGTGCAACCTCATCCTGGTTTTAGAAGGGCTGATGCATGGAGGGCTTGTGGTAGAAGGAGAGTGGGGTGGTGAATCCCCACATTCGTCCTCGGACTGTGTAGCTTCGTCTGGAAGGTTTGTATAGTGACCGCTGTAGGTGGGAGTGGAGGCGGGGTCCGGGGAACCAGTGCCATCTTGGCCGCCTCCACGTGTGGGCCGGAGGAAGAACTCTGTTAGTTTTTGTGGTTTCTGCTCTTCCTTGCGTTTCCGTAACATCTCCAGCTGTTGGAGGGTGATGTGCCCAATCGTTCAGAGTAGTTTGCACACTCAATCGGTCCCTCGCGCGTTGCAGTCTCCCTTACTGCTCCAGAGCTCCAGTGTCAGATGTCCATCCTCTGTGCATCCCGGCCACGCCCCCCCACCACATCTACTTTAACTATACACTCAGTAGGTCATTTTACATCATACTGTGTAAGCTCCACATAGACTGCAACTTTTTCTTTCTTCTTTTCTGGTTTTACGTTACATGTTGTTTTCCAATTTTGAGACCGATTTTCATGTATATTGTGTCTCAAAATGTTATGTTGGATTAAGTCCTGTATTTTAATGTTGGTTTCCATATTGACATTTGGATTAAACTTGTCTGTACTAGATACAGGCAGACATTATACCCTTACGTATATCACAGCTAACCTCATGTTGTACTTTATTTGTACAGTTTCAGCACATGTATGTCAATAAGTTCAGTACATGTTAAAACATTAATAAAAATACAATTACAAAAAAATAAATAAACCCAAGGAGGGACACAGTGCTCCTAGATGTCTGTATGTGAACTAAAGTCTCATTTAAGCTTGAAAAATAACCCCTGATGATCCTGCCATGAAGGTGCCTGTTATAGGGTGACCACCCTCTTTCCATGTCCCCCAGTTTTGCTCCTACATTGTCACCCTGTCACATGGTTTTCCAATGGAGACTACACCTTTAAATACATCAAGGCAGGTGAATAAGGTTCAGGAGGGCAGTATTTTCAATACTAAACCAAAATCAAGAACAAGGGGACAGGACCTAACTGGAGGAAAGTTCAAAACTAATCTCAGAAAGTCCTATTGTAGTTGATGCTTGGAATAAACTTCCAGCAGAGGTAGTGAGCCAGTCAACAGTAAATGGCAAATGGCTTCAAACATGCTCGGGACAAGCATAGATCTATACTCAGACAAAAATGTTAACCAAAAAAAAAACAACAACCCCCACCCAAAAAAACAGAAAAACACACACACAAAAAACTGGGCAGACTTGATGGACCACTAGGTCTTTTTCTGCCATCACTTTTCTGGTTTCTATGCTTGTATGCTGGATCTATAATGCTGCTGTTGGGCAGGAGACTGCAAGAAGTGTCCCAGCCCCTGGCAGTGGGATGTGGCCATACCCGTGGGGCCCTGAGATTGTGCTGAAATTTTGGAGGGCAGTTACCAAAAAGTTAATTCATAAATTAGTAAAATAGCCTTTCCATGGAAAACTCCTAAATATGAATTTGGTGATAAACTATCATTTATAATTGTAGTGATATTTCATAAACACACGAGGAATAGAGCGCACACAGCACTCCAACGTTTCTCCAACTGTCCCTTCCCCTCCCCCATCTCTCCTGTCCTGTCATTCTACACCTCAATATCTCGCTGCAGAGACATTCATTGCCTAAAGCATAAAGGGCGTTTTGGGACAAAAAAAATATCTGACCTTTATCACAAAATTAAAAAACAAATTCCTGTGATGACGTATTGAAGTATGCACAGACTGTACCCTTAACCATGACATTTGTGAGAATCTTTTACCTGAAAATATTGCTTCACTAAAGATCACGGCAGTTCCCAGAATAGGTGTGACATTGGTTTCAATTTTATGTGATATCTCTGTGAACGAAAAAACTATTTTTACATGCGGCCAGCACTGTGGTGAGCAAATGATTTCCATCTTTTTTCCCCCAGATGTATTTTTCTTGCAGATTGCAGATGAAAGCTCTTCATTAACCTCTTCATTAGTGTGCTATACCTGAAAGATGGCTACAGCCTGGCTCTGTTGTATCGGGAGGGCATCCATGGGTGTCCCCCTGGAACTATGCCCCCCGTGCTCCCCCTGGGGCATGAACATGGTGTGCTCTGTGATTGCTGTGTCCTTAGGACACAGCTGATCACAGATCGTGATAAAGGGTCAATCACAGCTGATCACAATGTAAACACACTTGCCGGTTATCGGAAATACTTTCCTCAAGTGCCCTCACAGAGTGAGGAAAGCAGAGCTGGTGACCACCAAGTGTGACAGGGGACATGTACACAGATAATCAGGGCATTTATCATCAGTGCCCTGATAATCAGTGTAGCCCCATCAGTTCCAATCAGTGCCCATCATTGCTGCCTATCAGTACCCATCAGTGTCCATCAGTAATGCCCATCAGTGCTTCCTATTAGTACTCATCAGCGCTACCTATCAGTGCCCATCAATAATGCCCATCAGTGCACATTAGTGCTGTCTAGCAGTACCCATCAGCGCTACATATCAATGCCCATCAGTAATTCCCATCAGTGCTGCCTATCAGTGGCACATAGTGCAGCCTCATCAGTGCTCATTAGTAATGCCTCATCAGTGTCACCTCTTCAGTGTCCATCAATGCCGCCTATCAGTACCTCCTCATCAGTGCAGTCTATCAGTGCCCATCAGGGCCACTTATAAGTGCCCACCAGTGCTGTCAATCAGTGCCCATTAGTGCCGCTTATCAGTGCCACCTATCAATGGCATATATCAGTGCAAGCTCATCAGTGCTTCCTTATCAGTGTTTTTTTTAACTGTAATGCCTGCTGGAGATCATTTTGTAGGGCTCTGGCAGGGTTCATCCTGGTCCTCCTTGTACAAAGGAGCAGATACCGGTCCTGCTGATGGGTTAAGGACCTTCTACGGCCCTGTCCAGCTCTCCTAGAGTCACTGACTGTCTCCTGGAATATCCTCCATTCTCTTGAGACTGTGCTGGGAGACACAACAAACCTTCTGACAATGGTACGTATTGATGTGCCATCCTGGAGGAGTTGGACTGCCTGTGCAACCTCTGTAGGGTCCAGGTATGGCCTCATGCTACCAGTAGTGACACTGACCCCGGCCAAATGCAAAACTAAAGAAAAACAGTCAGAAAAGATGAGTAGGGAAAAAAATGTCAGTGGCCTCCTCCTGTAAAACCATTTCTGTTTTGGGGGTCATCTCATTGTTGCCCATCTAGCGCACCGGTTGTTAATTTCATGAAGACCAAAGCAGCTGAAACGAATGAACAACCCCCTCTGCGACTTATCTGACCAGATCGATATCCCAGGAGTTTCATTGACTTGATGCTAGACTCTGATTAAAGTCTTTCTTTCATTATTTTGAGCCGTGTACTTCTACACTTATGCCTATTACCTATTTTCAGCCCTCTCTGGTCTGGTTACATGATCTCCCTTGTGTCAGCCAGTGGCAGCTGCAGGGGAGAGGAGGGAGCGCTGAACAATGACTGGAAAAGCCTAGAGCGGTGATGTCCCTTACAGGCCCCCATGTCACAGCCATTGTTGTCGCTCCCTCTCTTACCTTGCACCCACTGCTGGCTGACACAAGGGAGCCGGATCACATGACCCAACTGGAGCGAGATGAAGAAGGGTAAGTACTGTATATACATCTTTCTTATACAGGTTAGTCAACATAGGTGCTAGGAGGGGGGGGGGGGCATTTTTTTTTTTGTTAACTTTTATTGGTTCACACACACACATATACACAAACAGTAAATGAAAGAGGAACAAAAGAGAAAGAGGGAGCACATTTATGGTGAAATCTGCATGGTTAAAAACATAATAATGTCACATAGCAACGGTGGGGAGGCCATTAGAACCGTACATTTGGAGAAAGGTGGGAAAAGGTAAAATTATCCCATGTGTGCCACACTACACAGCAATCTAACAGGCATGCAGAGCAGTCAAGTATTCCATCTGTCTCACATCAGCAATAATTTTAAACAGAGTTGGCATCGAAGGAGGTATAGAGGATATCCAACACATAGGAATGCTTCTTCTAGCCTCAGTCAAAATGTGTAGTGAGTTTCCTGGCCATTTTGGGAAGACCTGGGAATGGCAGGCTCAATAGAAAGTATAGGGGCTCAAAGGGAAGAGAAGTATGCAATAGCAATTGTAAAAAGGACAAAACCTCTTTTCAAAAAGGAACAATGGATCCACAGGTCCAAAAAATGTGAAAACCACACAGACGGAAGACTTAGATGTGTTTTCCCAAATTTTCTTCCACTGCATCAGATCAATGTCACAGAGAGGGGGGAAGCATCCATAAGAAGTTTGTATATATCGGAAATTATGTCCTTTTGATGGGGACCTTGTATGCATAGACACTCAAAGGGAGTGGGTTTCCCAAGAGTCAAAGTGGGGGACATGGTAGAGAAAAAGTGGCATATCTGGAGGTAGATATATAAATGTTGGGAAGGTAGACCTTTTTTTTGGAGGTATGAGAATGGTTGCAGCTTCCGAATCACAGGATGTACTAAATGGCGCAGTTGGAAGAGATTGGCTGTGACACAAGGGAGCACCCGGGGCATGGCCAGACTATCTGGAAGGTTGGGGTTAAAGAGGATATTAGTCAGTGGGGAGCAATCTGAGGTCAGTGTAAACCTAGTGTTACATTTCTGCCAGATATCAGATACTCGTAGAGAATTGCATGGGGCCAATAAAGAGACGACAGATAGAGGCAAGGTCCACCGTCAAGAACGACCAGAGGAGAAAACAAGGATGAGTCGGAGTCAATTGTAAGGACTCGAACTCAGTCCACAGGTTGGGAGGGTAATAGGTGGACCACGATGTGAGGAAGCGGAGATGAGTAGCAAAGTAATAGAACGCAGAGAAAGTAGTACACTATGTGCGATTCTATGTCGCTTATTATGCCAAATGAAGTGTAGAAGAGATTTCTGGAGGAAGTGTAGTCTGGACATAGGAACAGGAACGGGGAGAGTCGCAAATAGATACAGGAGTTTGGGCAGTACAGTCATTTTTATGACGTTGATGCATCCCAGGAAAGATATGGGTAGGATATCCCTGAATTTCAAGGAGTGAGAGATAGCTATAAATAGGGAGGGGGGGGATTGGCGTCATATATAGAACTGTAGGAAGTGAGGCTAGTACCCAAATATTTTAGAGAATGAGTGCACCATCGATAAGGGAGGGATTCTTGGAGGGACGAGAGGACAGCTGGTGGGATGTGAAGAAGGAGTGCTTCAGTTTTGGAGGTATTAACCTTGTAGCCCGAGAGGGTCCCGAACTGACGTAAAATTTTATGTAATACTGGAAGAGAGATTTGGGGATTCGAGAGTGTAAGAAGGATATCATTCGCAAATAGGGATAGTTTGTACTCACGGCCATGAGATAATATCCCTTGTATGTCGGGGTGAGACCGGATTGCAATATCCAATGGTTCCAAGCAGAGGATAAACAATAGAGGGGAGAATGGGCATCCCTGTTGCGTGCCATTCGACATCTAGAAAGGGGGTGAGAGAAAAGAGGCCAGTCTGACCTATGAGGAAGGATAAGAGTAGAGAGCTCTTAAAGCTGCCACGAATGGGCCACGGAAGCCAAACTTCTCCAAGACCATAAACATATAAGGCCAGCTGAGGCGATCAAAAGCTTTTTGGGCATCTAAGCTCAATAAAATGGTGGAGGTAGCATACTGGTTAACCAAGTCAACCAGATCAATGGATCTCCTGGTTTTATCCGCTACATGTCTGGTAGAAACAAAGCCTACTTGGTCTCTGTGTATGAGCTTGGAGATGAGCCTGGACAGCCAGTTGGCTAGGATCTTAGTAAAGATCTTGTAGTTTAGTAGAGTAATAGGACAGTAGTTATCTAAGATAGAATGATCCTTGTCAGGTTTGGGAATTACAGAAATATATGCACGGAGAAGTCAGCCTGGGGAGTAATACCCTTGAAAAAATCTTGATAAGAAGATGGGGAGCCAAGATACCAATGAAGGTTTTATAATAAGAGTAGGGCAGTCCATCTGGTCCCGGAGTTTTGCGTGAGGGGAGAAGTTTGACTGTATCAAATAGTTCTTCAGATGAAATGTCAGCGTTAAGGATCGAGATGTCAGAAGGCGATAGCTTTGGTAACAGTAGAGGATTAAAAAAAACTATCAAAAGAAGTCTCTGTGAGGGGAGGGTGGAGATTTGGGGTCAAACAGTTGTAAAGGGACTCATAATATGAGCCAAAAAGGGAGACCATTACATGGGGGTCACAAGTAGGGTTCCCATTCGGCTGGATAAGATGGTCTGACATTGTAGAGGGAGATTGAGCTTTGAGTCTATGGACAAGCATATGGTGAAGTTTGTTAGAGAATTCGTAGAATTTCTGTTTGACCCAGAGAGGAGATTTTGTGGATTTACAAGCATCAAGAGCCTTGATTTGGTCACGAAGAGAGGTCACTTTGTGCAGCCCAGAAATAGATGGCTTTGCGAGATGTCTACGTTCAGCCAGGGTTAACTGGCAGACTAGGGTAATCCTGGTAC
This sequence comes from Staurois parvus, assembly GCF_062004578.1. Lineage (NCBI taxonomy): Eukaryota > Metazoa > Chordata > Amphibia > Anura > Ranidae > Staurois > Staurois parvus. The sequence continues at coordinate 374,142 of NW_028318107.1, read as the reverse complement.
TCTCCGAGGATTTCTTCAAACAAGAACCCATAGAGATACAAAGACCTTGAAATACCACCTTGGGGGCTTCCCATACGGTCGAGGTAGATGGTACAGAGCCTACATTGTGGTGGAAGTACATGTCAAGTCCCTGTGAGAGCTCAGCACGGAGATGTTCCGTGGTTAAAAAGGTCTCATTGAGGAGCCAATGGCCTGCCTTTGGCTTAACATTAGGGAATAACAGGTTTAAGGTCAAAAAGGCATGGTCAGACCATGTGATAGGGTTGATGTCAGAGGAAATTAGGAGAGGGAGCAGAGGAGCTGAGATTAAAAAAAATGATGCAAGCGGGAATAACTACGATGAGGGGTGGAATAGAAAGTGAATTGTTTGTGGAGAGGGTGCCGAATCCGCCAGGCGTCAAAGAGACGATGTTCCCTGATCAATTTGCAAAAAGGATTTCACAGAGGAGCATTGCCGCTTCAAAGGGGCGGACATGAAGAGAACCTTCCTGTCAGGGCTCTGGGTATGACCAGAGGTGTGTGGACTGACACAGGGAAACGCAGGCTTCAGATATGGTATAAATAAGACAATTTATTAAGACTAACAATACAAATATAAACGCAGTGCACCAAACCCCACGCTAACACAAATACATACAACAAGATGAAACAAACCCAAACCTAAACTGATATAGATACACAGGTAGATACATATAGAGAGCACAACGTAGTCAGGCAGGCCGGGTCGAAAACTATTGGGCAGGTAGGTACAGGAGGAGCAGGCGGAGAGTGGTCAGGTCACGAGCCGGGTACAGCCACTAACGGGCAGGTAGGTACAGGGGGTCAGGCAGAGAATGGTCAGGGTCACAAGCCAGGGATCAAACAGGAGAAGTCAGCAGAGGTCAGGATCAGGCAGGGTCGGCAACAACTCAGGCAGGAACAGGAACAGGAATGCAGGTTACAAGATACAGGGGCCCATGGAAAAACACACACCAAGGCCCTGACTGTGAGTCTGGCCATTCCTTAAATACAACCCCTGCAATCAGCTTCAGGTGTTTTGGCTGACTGCAGGGGTGAGTCTCTGACTGCTGAGAGCACCCGCTGGCCAGCCCTGGTACTGCAGCCCACAAGGCATGTGAGTCCCACCGTTATTGGCAAGTCCATTCCTGACAGTACCCCCCCCTCAAGGAGCGGCCTCAGGACGCTCCAAACAGTCCTAGCTGGGTAAAATGTTCCACCGCCCGGGTCCGGTAACTGGTGGGATATCAAAGACTGGCACAGCGGGCTGGGCACCGGACAGAGGCCCATCGCGCTGGGCACCGGACAGAGGCCCATCGGGCTGGACACCGGACAGAGGCCCATCGGGCTGAACACTGGACAGAGGCACATCGGGCTGGACCCCGGATCACCAGGCGGAGCAGCGGGCACTGGGCCACCAGGCAGAGCAGCAGGCACCGGGCCACCAGGCAGAGCAGCAGGCACCGGGCCACCAGGCAGGGCGGCGGGCACCGGGCCCCCAGGCGGAGCGGCGGGCACCCAGGCGGAGCGGTGGGCACCCAGGCCCCCAGGAGGGGCGGCGGGCCCTGGGCCCCCAGGCGGGGCGGCGGGCCCTGGGTCCCCAGGCGGAGCGGCGGGCACCGGGTCATCTGGCAAGACCGCGGGCCCAGAATCATCAGGCACGACAGCGAGCTCTGAGTCAACCGGCATGATAGCGGGCTCCGAGTCAACTGGCACGACAGCGGGCATCGTGTCACCAGGCATGACAGCGGGCACTGGGTCATCAGGTACCGGATCGTCTGGCTCGACAGTGGGCACCGGGTCATCTGGTTCAACAGCGGGCATCGGGTCATCAGACATTGGATCGTCTTGCTCGACAGCGGGCACCAGGTCATCTGGCTCAACAGCGGGCATCGGGTCACCAGGCACGACAGCGGGCATCGGGTCACCAGGCATCAGGTCATATGGCTCGACAGCGGGCACCGAGTCATCTGGCAAGGCAGTGGGCATCGTGTCACCAGGCATGACAGCGGGCACTGGGTCATCAGGTACCGGATCGTCTGGCTCGACAGTGGGCACCGGGTCATCTGGTTCAACAGCGGGCATCGGGTCATCAGACATTGGATCGTCTTGCTCGACAGCGGGCACCAGGTCATCTGGCTCAACAGCGGGCATCGGGTCACCAGGCACGACAGCGGGCATCGGGTCACCAGGCATCAGGTCATATGGCTCGACAGCGGGCACCGAGTCATCTGGCAAGGCAGTGGGCACCGAGTCACCAGGCATGACAGCTGGCTCTGAGTCAACTGGCACGACAGCGGGCATTGGGTCACCAGGTATGACAGCGGGCACTGAGTCATCAGGAATTGGATCGTCTGGCTTGACAGCGGGCATTGGGTCATCAGGCACGACAGCGGGCATCGGGTCACCAGGCATGACAGAGGGCATCGGGTCACCAGGAATGACAGCGGGCACTGGGTCATCAGGCGTTGGATCATCTGGCTCGACAGCGGGCATCGGGTCACCAGGCATGACAGTGGGCACTGGGTCATCAGGCATTGGATTGTCTGGCTCGATAACGGGCATCGGGTCACCAGGCATGACAGCGGGCACTGGGTCATCAGGCATTGGATCGTCTGGCTCGGCAGCGGGCATCGGGTCACCAGGCATCAGGTCATCTGGCACGACAGCAGGCACCGAGTCATCTGGCAAGACACTGGGCACCGAGTTATCTGGCAAGACTGCGAGCACCGAGTCATCTGGAAAGACTGCGGGCACCAGGTCATCTGGCAAGACTGCGGGCACCGAGTCATCTGGAAAAACAGCGGGCACCGAGTCATCTGACAAAACAGCGGGCGCCGAGTCATCTGGCAAAACAGCAGGCACTGGGTCATCAGGTACCGGATCGTCTGGCTCGACAGTGGGCACCGGGTCATCTGGCTCAACAGCGGGCATCGGGTCATCAGACATTAGATCGTCTTGCTCGACAGCAGGCACCAGGTCATCTGGCTCAACAGCGGACATCGGGTCACCAGGCACGACAGCGGGCATCGGGTCACCAGGCATCAGGTCATCTGGCTCGACAGCGGGCACCGAGTCATCTGGCAAGGCAGTGGGCACCGAGTCACCAGGCATGACAGCTGGCTCTGAGTCAACTGGCACGACAGCGGGCATTGGGTCACCAGGTATGACAGCGGGCACTGAGTCATCAGGAATTGGATCGTCTGGCTTGACAGTGGGCATCGGGTCATCAGGCACGACAGCGGGCATCGGGTCACCAGGCATGACAGCGGGCATCGGGTCACCAGGCATGACAGCGGGCACTGGGTCATCAGGCGTTGGATCATCTGGCTCGACAGCGGGCATCGGGTCACCAGGCATGACAGCGGGCACTGGGTCATCAGGCATTGGATTGTCTGGCTCCACAACGGGCATCGGGTCACCAGGCATGACAGCGGGCACTGGGTCATCAGGCATTGGATCGTCTGGCTCGACAGCGGGCATCGGGTCACCAGGCATCAGGTCATCTGGCTCGACAGCAGGCACCGAGTCATCTGGCAAGACACTGGGCACCGAGTTATCTGACAAGACTGCTGCACCGAGTCATCTGGCAAGACTGCGGGCACCAGGTCATTTGGCAAGACTGTGGGCACCGAGTCATCTGGCAAAACAGCGGGCACCGAGTCATCTGGCAAAACAGCGGGCACCGAGTCATCTGGCATGATAGGATCATCAGGCTGGATCAGTTCATCAGGCTGGGTACAGACATCAGGCTGGGTAGAGACATCAGGCTGAATTGCGGGTGCCGAGGCACCAGGCTGAACCACAGAAGGCGGGTTCTCAGACGGCAGGCTGACCGGTTTGGATACTGGCAGGATGGTACTGGTTGGAAAGAATTTTCGCTTTTTTCTGGTTTTAGTTACTGGAGCACTGCAAGTAAACCCAGGTCTGTAAACGAATGGAGCAGCTGAGGACAGAGAAGAGCTGGAAGATGGAACAGAGGAGGGAGCAGTTGCTACAGAGGACTTCTTTACAGGGTTAAAGAAAGGATAGATGCAGCGAGTGGGAGCAGAGGACTGATATGTGGTAGTTAGCAGAGTATACTGGGCCATCACTGGGGGTGCTGTCGGGGATGCAGGAAGAGTGCCTTGAGCAGAGGAATGATGTTGCAAGCTGACTGAGGCTGGGTGTAACAAATCTGTCCATGTCAGCAGTATGGGTTGAACAAAACTCAGCTTACACCTAGCCTGTCTGATCAAAGACTGCACTGCGTTTATGCAATCCATAAGCACATGTGATGAACATGCTGCATAGTGCTCATGGAAACAATCTGGATCATCCTCCAACAACTATACCAGTGATTCCACTTGATCCACACTAAATGGGGGAAAAAAGTCATTCCTGCTTCCAGGGGTACAGGACCGAGCCAACTCAGCACAAACCTGAATCAATGGCTGCACCTCAGAAAACTCTGTGTCCTGATCAACTAGACAATGAGCAATCCTTATACACTCTAGTAGTTGATCCCGGGGATACTCCTTAAGAGTCTGATAAGCATAGTCTTTGTCATCAAACACTAGCAAAGATAAATACACAACCTCATCAAGATCCATCCTTCCAGCAACAATAAGCCAAGATGGCTTCCCTGTGCAGCCACTTCTGGTCAGGATTGGCTTTGTTGTAATGTCAGGGCTCTGGGTATGACCAGAGGTGTGTGAACTGACACAGGGAAACGCAGGCTTCAGATATGGTATAAATAAGACAATTTATTAAGACTAACAATACAAACATAAACACAGTGCACCAAACCTCAAGCTAACACAAATACATACAACAAGGTGAAACAAACCCAAACCTAAACTGATATAGATACACAGGTACATACACATATAGAGCACAACGTAGTCAGGCAGGCCGGGTCGATAACTATCGGGCAGGTAGGTACAGGAGGAGCAGGAGGAGAGTAGTCAGGTCACGAGCTGGGTACAGCAACTAACGGGCAGGTAGGTACAGGGGGTCAGGCAGAGAATGGTCAGGGTCACAAGCCAGGGATCAAACAGGAGAAGTCAGCAGAGGTCAGGATCAGGCAGGGTCGGCAACAAGTCAGGCAGGAAAAGGGGCACAGGATACAAGGTACAGGGGCCCATGGAAAAACACACACCAAGGCCCTGACTGTGAGTCTGGCCATTCCTTAAATACAACCCCTGCAATCAGCTTCAGGTGTTTTGGCTGACTGCAGGGGTGAGTCTCTGATTGCTGAGAGCACCCGCTGGCCAGCCCTGATACTGCAGCCCACAAGGCAGGTGAGTCCCACCGTTATTGGCAAGTCCATTCCTGACACTTCCTGCCTTTGTGTGGTGAGAGGATTAAATTAAAGTCACCCCCTATAATCATGTGTGGAGTAGAGAAGAAACCTAATTTGGTGAGCGTTTGTGTAAGAAACTGACCTGAGTTTGGGGCATATAGATTCAACAAAATAAGGGGGGTGTCACCAAGCATGCATTCTAGAATAATAAAGCAACCGTGATGATCGACCTTGGAGGAAACGACCCGAAGAGAGCAATGTGTCCAAATCAGAATTGCCACTCCAGCCTTCCTAGATGGATCAAAGGCCAAGAAGGATTTGGAAAAAAACCTTGAGGCAAAACAAAAGGAGGCAGTTGATTTAAAATGGGTCTCCTGGACAAAAATAATGTCTGCTCCTGAGTATCGGAATTCCTTCAAAGTCACCCACCGTTTCTGAACGGAGTTAAGGCCTTTAACATTATATGACAGAAGTCGTAAGGCCATCACAAAATGACAATGGATATAGCATGTGTACCAGCAGAAAAGGTAAATGGGATACCATCGATGAGACAAAACAGAAAACAAGTAACATTAATAGATCACATCAGATGTAAACAGGAAACATTACAGCAAAAAACATAGCTATCCATAGGGATGTACACTTGGGAAAAACATCTATACCCAAATCGTCCAGGCCAGTTTCTGGACGGGATCAGGGGCAACACAACAACCAAAACATAACAGTCGCCAAACCCGGCCAGAAAAAACAAGATAAATGAAAGCACCCAGCAAGGGCTCAGCCAGCATAACAAAAAAAAAAATGAAGGGGGGGAGGAGGAGACAAAGGGGGGAGGGGGGAGGAGGAGAGAAATGGGAGGAGGAGGAGAGAAAGGGAAGAGGGGGAGGAGGAGAGGAAGGGAAGGAGGGAGGGGGGGAGGAGGAGAGGAAGGTGGGGGCAGAAGAAGGGAAGAGGAGAGGGAGGGGGAGGGTGTAAGGGATAATCCAAAGTATCCACAGTGGAACACCCTAGAAGAGCATCAGGTAGGCTCATCGCTGGAACGAGGAGGACGAGGATGTTGTGTAGTACATGAAATTCATTTCCGGCCACCACAAACTGGTGTCCAAATCTTGTTGGGGGTAACAAAAGGGCTAGATAGGGTAGGTGGTAATGAGAAGGTGTCTTCCAATAAAGGAGGTAGTCCCAATTGCTTCAGAAAGGAGTCCGTCTCTAAAAGATCACGTAGGATAACTTGGGAATTATCTTTGGAGACGACCAGCTTGAAGGGAAAACCCCAGCGATAAGGAACACAGTGATGTTGAAGGTGTGTGGTGATTGGTTTCAGTGCCCACCGTTTGGCCAGGGTAATCGGAAAGAGATCACAAAAGAGCTGGAGCCTGTCCCCTTTAAATTCCAAGGAAGGCTTGTTGCGTATGGAGGCTAACAATGCTTCTTTGCTTTCAAAAAAATGAAAGCGGACGATGACATCATGTGGTCTGGTGCTGTCAGCAGGTCTAGGGCGTAGTGATCGGTGTGCCCTGTCTAGGCGCCAATATGCTTCTGGAACCATGTGGGGGGTTGCAGTGAAGAAAGAAAAAAAAGGTGGCGGTGAAGTTGAGAATTGGTAATAGATTCAGACATACCACGAATACGGATGTTCTGCCGGCATTCCCCATTTTCCAAATCTTCTTGTTGGAGCTGAATTTGGGACATGGTGTGTTTCAGATACGCATTATCTTCTTCTAAGACATGAACGTATTGCAACAATTCGTCAAATTTACTCTCCAATTGATCCACACGTTAAAATTATGAAAATATGAAAACAAACGCTGGAATTGTATGCAGGGAGCAGCTAGCATGAAAGGTGGAACCCCTAAACCTTCTAGAACACATATATAAACAACATCCAGCGCTAAAAACAATTCTAAATGCCGTAATGGAATATCAGGGTTACCTTAATGGTTTATTATACAAATATCTCTGGGGTGGAGCCCCGTATGATGTATTAAGTATATCGTATAAATAAGTCTATGATAATGAATGGTTCAGAAAACAAAATAAAATCATATAAGTGTATATCATGGGATGACAGTCTATAGTAAACTATGTTGGCAACGATGACTTCGGTGATGTATTAAATAAGTGTGGGTCACCGGATGCACAATCAGATGGGGGGGGCGGAGCCTGGCTATGGCGGCGTGGATGAGCACGGAGTGAGTGCTCCCTGATGCCTCCGCTTCGCCCCGGATACCTGTTGGGGTGAGGACACTGAGCCAGGGACCTATTCGCTTGTGACCGGGTCTTCGGTCGCCGATCCTGGCTGTGGTGGAGAGAGAGTGCAGAGACGAGGAAAGCTGGAGGAAGCACGACCCAATGAGGGGGGCTGCTGGGAGGACAAAGAGACGGGGCGGGATCTCACGATCAGCCGCAGAGGAGCTCTGGGAAGGGGAGAAAGCCGGCCGGCATCTGAGGAAAGAGAGAGACGCTGATGCTTCTCCCCCCCAGCATAGTGACACATTACATTTAGTGAGCCCCTAGCACCCCCGGCTGAAGAGTGTTTAACCAGAGAAGACCGGGAAGTGAACTTCTGGAGGAGAAGCCCAGAGGAATCCCCCTGAAGAAAAAAAAAAAGGGAGAGGATTAAAGCTCTTTGTCGGAGGCCCACGCTGTCTTAACAAACCCACCGGAGGGAATCGTAAGGAGAGGGTGAGTGTGGACAGTTTGGGATGGTTAAACTTGCATAAAAGTTTACTTCTGCTGGAAAGATAAAGAGGACTAGTAAAAGGGGGGATTCCCTGGGGGAGTTTTCAAGTGATCTAAATGTAATAACAAGAACAGAGAGGATTGAAATCTGAGTTCCAGGGAGGTGGGGATGGAGGTGGGGATGGAGGGGAGGGTGGGAGGGGTTTTAGGGACAACACTCTGCATGATGGAAGGGAAAAAAAAAGCAAAAAAACAGAGATATAAAACATATGGAAGATCTCCGATTTATAACATATAACGTAAAGGGATTGAACTGTCCTGGGAAGAGGTTTAAACTATTCAAGGATCTACAGCATAGAGAGGCTTCGGTGGTATTTTTGCAGGAGACACACCTTGAGATTAAGTCAAATATAAAGTTGTACTCTAGAAATTACCCAACATGGTTTTATGCGGATTCCCCAATCAAGAGAGCTAAGGGAGTAGCAATAGAGTTTACAAAAAATGTAATGTTGGATATAGAAGAGAGAGAGGTAGATCCTGAGGGGAGATTTTTATTCTTGAAGGGTAGACTACAAGAGCAGGAATGTACAATTGTGAATATCTATTGCCCAAATAAAAGACCAGAAGCCTATCTGAAGGGAGTCCTGAGAAAACTGATGGCCTTTAAAAAGGGACGCTTGATAGTGGCAGGGGATTTGAATTTTTGTATGGACCCACAAATGGATACAACCTCTTCTGTGCAATGAGAGGGAGGTAGAGCTCTGAGAATCCTGAAGAGGGTGATACATGAGTGTCAACTGGTGGATATTTGGAGAGTGATTCATGGAAAAGAGAGAGATTATACCTTCTTCTCCAAAGCACATGAGATGTACTCCAGATTGGATTATATATTGGTAGATCATCAACTTATAGAATTGGTGGATAAAGTAGAAATAGAGGCGATGTCCCTTTCAGATCATGCCCCTGTTACACTGAAAGCGAGGTGGAGAAGACGATCAATAGGTGGGATAGGTTGGAAGTTGAACGAGGCTCTTCTCTTGGATCAAGAAGTGGATCAGAAAATCAGTGAAGAGATTTAAAGATTTTTTCAAGAGAATGAGACAGGGGAGGTGTCGGTGGCTACAGTGTGGGAGTCCCATAAGGCCTATATAAGAGGTATATTGATTGCGTTCGGGGCAAAAAAGAAAAGGCAAAGAAGAGAAAAACTTACTGGGCTGCTAAAAGAAATATTTGACCTGGAGCAGATACATAAAAGTAAAAGATCAGAAGAGATAAGACAGAAGGTAAAAAAAAAGAAACAAGAGCTAGAGCTACTGATGGAGGAGGAGAAGAGAAGAGTTTTTAACAAAGTTGCAAGTGAGAGGTATAGATGGGGAGATAAACCAGGAAAATATTTAATGAGAGCCTTGAGGGAAAAAAAAAATAGGAATTATATAGAGAAAATAAAAAACCCCAAGGGGGAAATGGTTTATTCTACTAAAGAGATCATTGAGGTGTTTAAAGAATACTATAGTAAGCTGTATAATATTGCCTCTCAAGATCCAGTAAATATAAATGGAAATAAGAGAAGAGAGAAAAGATGGGAATATCTAAAAAACGCAGGACTACCGAAGCTAAGTGAAGACCAACTGAATTCCCTTGATTTGGAAATTACACAGGAAGAAATAATAAGAGCATTAAAAAGTACTATGACGGGGAAAAGCCCAGGCCCAGATGGTTATACAGTGAGGTACTATAAAAAATACAGTGACCTGTTAATACCCAAATTGAAGAAATATGAATGCCCTGGGAGGAGAGATGGAGATGAGATGGGAATCTTTACAGGCCCATGTGGTGCTGATACAAAAGAAAGGGAAGGATGTCTCTCAGTGCTCTAGCTATAGGCCGATATCACTTTTGAACATAGACACTAAGCTATACGCAAAGGTTCTAGCAAATAGGCTAAAAGATTTTATGCCAGAATGGATCCAGGGGGACCAGGTAGGATTTGTTCCAGGTAGGGAGGGTAGAGATAATGGGTTGAGAACTCTGTTGCTTATCCAGAAAGCTAGGAAGGGGAAAACCCCGGTAGTAGTGCTTTCGATCGATGCTGAAAAGGCATTTGATAAAGTACATTGGGGCTTTATGATGGATACCCTGGAGATTTTAGGAATGGGAGTAAGAATGAGAGAGTGGATAGGAAAGTTGTATAGGGAGCCCTCAGCGGTTGTCATGGTTAATGGAGAGAGGTCGGAACCTATTGGGATGTCAAATGGAACTAGACAGGGATGTCCACTGTTCCCATTGCTGTATGTATTGGCATTGGAACCTTTATTGGCAACTATTAGGGAGAATATAGATATAAAAGGAGTGCAGATAGGAGAAGTTGAACATAAACTAGCTGGCTTTGTGGATGATATGTTGTTCTATGTGGGAAATCCTAGGATGACACTCCCAAATCTAATGAAGAGCTTAAAGGACTATGGGGAGTTATCAAATTTGAAAATCAACCCAACAAAAACTGAGATCTTAAATGTAAACCTTCCAATTAGTGAAAAAGAAAAAATACAAAAAGAATTCCCTTTTATATGGAAAAATAGAGAGATAAAGTATTTGGGGGTTAAACTTTCTGCTTCATATACGAACCTGTATAAATTAAACTATATCCCACTCTTAAATGAGATCAAGGAAGAACTAAGGAGATTGGGAGGAGGTAATCCATCTTGGATAGGCCGTATAAACTTGATAAAAATGATAATTGTACCAAAAATCCTCTATAAATTCCAGTCAAAATCCCGGAGGTTTTTTTTAAAGTAATAAAAAGGATGTTAACAAAATACATATGGAAAAATAAAAAACCTAGAATATCATATGACTTATTAAGTAGAAAAAAGGAGAAGGGAGGATTGGGAGTGCCAGATATTAAGAGGTATTATAGAGCAGTAATTCTAGCGAGAATTTATGATTGGACACATAATTCAGAGGGGAAAAGGTGGATTCAGATTGAGAATGAATTAAGTGGAGTTACCTTGAGTAGAATTATATGGGCACCAGCACAATATAGAGGGTTAAAAGATACCACGAGTGTTTTTACATTAAATGTTTTAAAGGTTTGGGATAAATTGCATAAACTTATGAAATGAGATTTTAATTCACAATTAATATCACTGAGGAACACGGATTATTTTCCTCCAGGTAAGGAGCAGAGCACAGGAAAATGGTTTAAAAAAGAAAATATCCAATTGAGAGATATAATGGAAGGACAGGAATTGAGAACACTTAAGGATTTGAAAAAAGATAAAAGGGAACTCTTCATTAAAATAGACGAGTGGAGATATCACCAATTAAAACACTTTGTCAGAAACCTTCCAAAACCGTTGAGATCGAGAAAGGATTGGAATCTGTTTGAGAGGTTGTTAGAAACACGAGGTGACGGGAGGCGGGGCACGGCAAAAATTTATAAGTCCCTTACTGAGTTAGACACTTACACAAAGCCAATGTATATAGTAAAATGGTAAAGAGATTTGGGAATAGAGATAGATGAAGATAAACAAAGGAAAATATATAGACTAATACACGAGAATATAAGTATGAGAGAGGTAAATTATAAGTGTTTAGCGAGATGGCACATTACACCGAAGGTTGAGTATAAGATATGTGGGGAAAATACACTAGAGTGCTGGAGGGGATGTGGAAAAATAGGCACGTTATATCATATATGGTGGGAGTGCCCGAAGATCCAAGGTTTCTGGGAGATAATTGTCCAACTAATTGAGAATATCTCTGGGATAAAGATAGGACGGGACCCAGAAGTATGTCTACTACATAGTACAGAGTTATCAGTAAATAAATATAAGGACTCGGGTATATGGTACTATCTGAATGCGGCAAAGGGTCTGATACCTAAGTTCTGGCATAGATCAGAGGTGCCGAAGATAGAGGATTGGGTGGAAAAAACGAATCAAATATGTAGGATGGAGAAATTGTATTATATACAAGAAGACAAGATAGGGTTATTCTCTAAAAAGTGGAGAAAATGGGAAGAATTTATGGTGAAATACATGAAGTAGCAATTATGAGAAAGATGGAAGTATTTATATATCCTATATTCTAGCTGGGAAAAGAGGTAATAGAACAATGCCGAGTGGGTGGGTTTACATGGGGGGAGGGAGGTTTACTTGGGAAGGAGGGGAAATTAGATAGGGGAGGGGAGGTAATGGGAATAAAGATAGTAAGAAATGTAATCAATGATTTGGAAATGTTTTTATTTGTGTATGAGAATAATGATGAAATGTGTGTTTTATATGGAAAATGAATAAATATTTAAATAAAAATAAATAAATAAATAAATAAGTGTGGGTTGCACTAACCAGATAGCGCATACCAGCTAATTCCCCCTTTTTTTATTGATATCAGCTACCCCCCCCCCCCCTTTTTATACAAATGTTTTATGACCCATGTTTTATACAGGGTTTTTTTTCTCTGACTCATTATTCTTTATAACAACCCCAAATTTAAATTATCATTAGGATAGGACTACATTGGGTCTCTTCACATTTTAATTATATTATATCTGAGTCAACTATTTATATCATAATTTTAAACCGATTTATACGTCATGTGCTAGTGATATATTTATTTTTATTTTATTTTACTTGTGTTCTTCTACTGGATAGCATATGTGTCTTAATAATTTTGTATGTTTTTTGATAATTTTATTACAATTTTTACTGAAAGGGCATATGTTTCTCCCCTTCCATATGGTTCTCTGATCTCACACATATATACATTTTATAATTTGGATTTTTTTTTTCTATATTTTTTTTATTTTTAGCAATTATTAATGGTATTAATCTAATTTTATTTTTATTTATTATTTTTTATTGTTCATGTGATTGTGTAGTATATTTTATATTTTTTGCTGATCATAATTTTTGTATTAATTTTACTCCTATATATGATTATTATAGGGTTAATTTTAATTTTTAAACGGATCAATATATATATTTTTTATTTTCAATCATACTCTTCATACTCTTAATGGTGAACTCAGAATCATGAGGATTTATACACACCAGATGTTACTAATACTGATGTGTTTCTCCAGTTTTACAGCATACTCAATAAGCCTGCTGTTCCCCTTGTTGGGGATGCAACAGCATGTACTATATACAGTATTGTGTGTTAATATCACTTGACCAGTAGATGGCACTGTACACTAAGGTTACCAGTTGTGCATATCTGTAAACTTGTTGGTTCTCTCTCTTCATAAACCAAGATGTCTGCTGTTATAGTCTGCTGAAACGTTTTTTATGTTTGCAACTTAAGCCACACAAGTAAACCAAGTTCTGCCTCATCACAAGCTACTAGTGTCTTCTCTAACACATAACCAACACCCCTGGCTTCTGTACTGTATCTTGCATATATATTGCCTCAGCAGAATATGGCTCTCCTTCTGGGGCTACACGATCCACTACCGTATCAGGAGCAACCCTTTTTGGTGTTAAGAGATCGCATGTCTTTGCCTGTATACATTGGAGCAGGGGCGGACTGACCATTTGGAAACTCGGCCCTGCCCAAGGGCCTGGGGCCAGTAGGGGGCCCTATGAGATGCCCCTGGTACCTTTTTAATAGGTTTTTTTGAGTTTGGGCAAGGACACAGGGGCCCCATGATCCCCTATTGCCCAGGGGCCCCATGAGTTGTCAGTCCGCCCCTGCATTGGAGTATATATCCCGAGTTTGGCAGAGTTGTATTACAGAGGGGGTTTCTCCCTCCCTCCCTATAGAGCCAAGATGTCCCTAATTTAGGTCTATCTAATATACGGGCTTCTAGATAATGGCCACCGTTGCGCGATCTGAGCATGCGCGAACAGACGGCATCGACATCATTGTCGGCTAATGCGCATGTGCAGAGTTCACTATAGAACTGTCACTGGGGGAGGCACGCTTCCTTTGAGAACGTGCTTTCGCACGAAACATGTCAGGAAGCGGCCCCCAGTGACATATCCACTTGGTCTATCTACTTGGCCAGCGGCCATCTTTATCAATTGATCATTATACATGTGAGTGTATTCCTTTTGCATCCTGTTATACTTCATTACCTATTAAAGCAATTTTGCACTATGGAAATTTTTGTGCTTGGGCTCATTTCGTTATGAGCCCTCCCTTTCAAGGATACCATTGATGACCGCTCTAAACGTTGGCTCCCCCTGGTGTTTATTGACGGCACTGCGGTTACCTGGAAGTCCATATGGTGCGCTGTAACTCCCGTTTGATACCCACCAGTTGTTCCTGAGCTCCAGACACCCAGACGTAGATGACCAGGAGTTGGTCCAAACACTCAAATGCGCTTTTATATGTGCTATCTGGTTACTGCAACCCACACTTATTTATTACATCACTGAAGTCACCGTTGCCAACATAGGTTTACTATAGACTGTCATCCCATGATATACACTTATATGATTTTATTTTGTTTTCTGAACCATTCATTATCATTAGAGATGAGCGAAGTATTCAAAAATTTGATTCGGCGAATTTCAGGAAGAAATTCGATTCGATGCGAATTTATTCGCTACGAAGATAACTTATAAAAAGGGTTTCTAGGCTTCAGAGAGCCTTTAAATTAGTGCAGAACACTGTACCTTTAATTTAAATGCCCTTGGAGATGAGGAAGGAGAAGGAGAAGGAGAAGGATGAGAAGAAGGAGAAGGAGAAGGATGAGAAGAAGGAGAAGGATGAGAAGAAGGAGAAGGAGAAGGAGAAGGAGAAGGATGAGAAGAAGGAGAAGGAGAAGGATGAGAAGATGGAGAAGGAGAAGGATGAGAAGAAGGAGAAGGATGAGAAGAAGGAGAAGGAGAAGGATGAGAAGAAGGAGAAGGATGAGAAGAAGGAGAAGGATGAGAAGAAGGAGAAGGAGAAGGATGAGAAGAAGGAGAAGGATGAGAAGAAGGAGAAGGATGAGAAAAAGGATGAGAAGAAGGATGAGAAGAAGGAGAAGGATGAGAAGAAGGATGAGAAGAAGGAGAAGGATGAGAAGAAGGAGAAGGATGAGAAGAAGGAGAAGGAGAAGGATGAGAAGAAGGAGAAGGATGAGAAGAAGGATGAGAAGAAGGAGAAGGATGAGAAGAGGAGAAGGATGAGAAGAAGGAGAAGGATGAGAAGAAGGATGAGAAGAAGGAGAAGGATGAGAAGAAGGAGAAGGATGAGAAGAAGGAGAAGGATGAGAAGAAGGATGAGAAGAAGGATGAGAAGAAGGAGAAGGATGAGAAGAAGGATGAGAAGAAGGAGAAGGATGAGAAGAAGGATGAGAAGAAGGAGAAGGATGAGAAGAAGGAGAAGGATGAGAAGAAGGATGAGAAGAAGGAGAAGGATGGGAAGAAGGATGAGAAGAAGGAGAAGGATGAGAAGAAGGAGAAGGAGAAGGATGAGAAGAAGGAGAAGGATGAGAAGAAGGAGAAGGATGAGAAGAAGGAGAAGGAGAAGGAGAAGGATGAGAAGAAGGAGAAGGAGAAGGATGAGAAGATGGAGAAGGAGAAGGATGAGAAGAAGAAGAAGGAGAAGGATGAGAAGAAGGAGAAGGAGAAGGATGAGAAGAAGGAGAAGGATCAGAAGAAGGAGAAGGATGAGAAGAAGGAGAAGGAGAAGGATGAGAAGAAGGAGAAGGATGAGAAGAAGGAGAAGGATGAGAAGAAGGATGAGAAGAAGGAGAAGGATGAGAAGAAGGAGAAGGAGAAGGATGAGAAGAAGGAGAAGGATGAGAAGAAGGAGAAGGATGAGAAGAAGGATGAGAAGAAGGATGAGAAGAAGGAGAAGGATGAGAAGAAGGACAGTTCTGTGACAGTTTCTGTCTATTTCTGACAGTTCTGTGACATTCACTCCATACAGCGGTTTCAACCGCTGTATGGAGGGAATGTCACAGAACTGTCAGAAATAGCCTATTTCTGACAGTTCTGGGACATTCACTCCATACAGCGGTTGAAACATTGTATCTATTTGTTTCCATAAATGACATTCTGCAGATACACTTAGAGGAGCTCTGCAGATACACTTTTTGCCGGCTTGGAATTATTCTTATTTTCATCCTACTTCTTCTTCTTCTTCTTCTTCATCCTCATCCTCTTCTTCTTCTTCTGAGGATGAGGATGAGGATGAGGATGAAGAAGAAGAAGAAGAAGAAGAAGAAGAAGAAGTAGGATGAAAATAAGATTAATTCCAAGCCGGCAAAAAGTGTATCTGCAGAGCTCCTCTATTCTGCAGATACACTTAGAGGAGCTCTGCAGATACACTTTTTGCCGGCTTGGAATTATTCTTATTTTCATCCTACTTCTTCTTCATCCTCATCCTCTTCTTCTTCTTCTTCTGAGGATGAGGATGAGGATGAAGAAGAAGAAGAAGAAGTAGGATGAAAATAAGAATTCCAAACCGGCAAAAAGTGTATGTGCAGAGTTCCTCTATTTCTGACAGTTCTCTGACAGCTCCTTCACATGTACAGCGGTTGAAACATCTGTATCCTAAATGGAAACTAATAGATACAATGTTTCAACCGCTGTACATGTGAAGGAACTGTCAGAGAAATGTCAGAAATAGCGGAGCTCTCTGCAGGGACACTTTTGCCGGCTGATCGGGAAAAATTTGATTCGCGCACCCGAAGTAGGCAAATTTTCGGATTCGACGCAAATCAAATTTTTCCTGAAATTCGTATCGAATTCCGGTTCGCCTGGTTCGATTCGCTCATCTCTAATTATCATAGACTTATTTATACGGTATACTTAATACATCATACGGGGCTCCACCCCAGAGACTATGATATTTGTATAATACACCATTAATTCCTGATATTCCATTACGGCATTTAGAATTGTTTTTACTGCTGTTGTTTATATATGATTCACACGTTCACCGATCTGAGCTATTTCCCCTCTAAGATCCAAAGCCAGTTTGCCCACTTCAGCGGAAATAGAGGCGGCAATGTTGCTTAGAAATACTTGGAGTTTTTCATCCAACGCAGATACCGTGAGAGAAGGAGACACATGTGGAGTGGCAGGAGCAGAGGGATGGTGACTCAAAGAAGGGTGTTCTGGAGCCCCCCCTACCAATGTCAGGGGCTTAGGATCCTCCATCTGGGGGTGTAAAGAGGTTGGGAATGCTGGCTGCTCAATTGCAGATGAAGCTGCAGTACCTCTCGCTGCTGCTGGGGGTCTGGAGCTGGTCCTCGAGCCTGCGGCTGTACTCGAGGCCGGGGATTGCAGCCTAGCTAGGAATCGCTGCAGCGGGGAGGGCTGCGGGTCATGTGGAGGTGGGGAAGGGGGCTTCCAGCACCCGATCTTCCCCATTATTCCTCCCTTATATGTTGAGCTGGGTGCGGGATTGCTGAGACTCACCCAGGGACGTCCGGAGGCTGTGGACATGCCGCCAATAAGTCGCTAAGGCCGGAGATGTACGGAGCTTCAGAGGAGTGCGACCTTCCTCATCCCCGGTCGTGCATGTGCCCCGGGGGGGGGGGGGGCATTTTTAAGTTTTATTTAGCCTGTAATTCTACCATTTTTGGATAGAGTGGAGATGGATTAGAACCCCTTCCAGGTGTCTATTGCCGGCTGTGCCCCGTCAAGGAGATTCATCCTCTCTATTCATCCTATTTACCATTACTGCCAAGAGTGAAATTGAAAAAGAGGAAAAAACCTTATTGTTACCAGCACAGGAATAGAAAGGGAAATCTCCCATTAGGGGCACTAGTTCTGGTCAGGGCTTCTTTCAGCAGGAACGCGGGGGAACACATTCCAGCACCTCCAGCACTAATTGTATGTAGAGGCAAAGGGGCGCTGGGGTGTCCTGGAGGGTCTATTGATGCTGGCTGCTGAGGATCTATTGTTGCTGGAGGGGATCTATTTTTGCGGGGGGGTCTCTTGTGCTGGGGATTTCTATTGTTGCTGGGAATGGGTCTTATGTTGCTGGGGGGTTCATTTGTTGATAGGCGGGATCTACTGTTGATGAAAGGGTCTATTGTTCCTGACTGCTGGAGGGTCAGTAACAATAGACCCCTCCCTGTTGTAGATCCCACTAATCAACAACTGACCCCCCCCCCCCCCGCAACATAAGGGATAAGGGGAGATCAGTTGTTTCTGCTTGGAGTCTTCTGTTTCTGGGTATTTTGTTGCTGACTGCAGGGGATCTATTTTACTGTGTTTCTTAGTAAATTACATACAAAATGATACTTCTGTATTCTCTAAAAAAAGTGGTACTGGGGGGGGAGGGGGTTAGGGGTGGAACCAAGGAACAGTGCTTGGAGGTGGGTGAGGGGTGGGGACAAGGGGGACTTGGAAAGGGAGAGTTCCTGCACCTATTTTCTGAGAAAAAGAGCCCTGGTTCTGGTGATACCTGTTACTTCTTTCAATTTGGAGTGATTTCCTCCCACTTCCTGTTGTGGCTATGGGACAGGAAGTGAAGAGAAATCTCCCCAATAGGACACAGATAGAAAAAAACAAACAGACAGAAACAAACAAACATAAAACCCTCCCTAACGCTTTCCAAAAATGAAAATAATAAATACAAGTTTTTCCTATAGTTGTGTGTAAGATACAAGGGCAGGACCCGGTTTCAGTTTGTGGCATGTTGTTATACCTGTGTGCAAGGAATGTAATCTGTATCAGAAACATTTCAGCACACTCCCATCACCTTTGTACACAGCAAAAGTGGAAGCATATTTTTACATTTACCAGAAACAGAATATCGCAGAAACAAGACACTGGGCAATCTCTCCAGCAATGTGCGCCGCAGACAACAAGGAATTCATCCGTGATTTTCATCTTCCAGGAGGTTTCTCAGAGGACCAGACATACACCAGGGTGCTCCTGCAGCTGTTTGGTTATACCGGTCATGGCAAATCGGCTTTTGTCAACTCCTGCATCTATACCCTTGGAGAAGAAGAATTCTGGACCCATGCCACAACTGGATCAACTGAAACCGTTATCAGAAACATGTATGAACTTACTGATACCATCGCAATCGTGGACAACAGAGGATTCAGAACAAAGGACGGATTTCAGGAAGCGGTGGCTTATGCACAACTAGGTAATCTATAAAATATTTTCTTTGTCAACCTATTATGCTTGGGAGGAAAGTTCATACAATGGTAATGAAATGTCTCATAAAATATTTTTATATTGAATTCAGCTGCCCCAAATCTAATGAATTTGTTGCCATTTTTCACTTTTGAATAGAAAGTTGCAAAGACTGGAAAAATGTTGCCACAAACCTCTGACAATGAAGGAGGTCCTTTATGTCATATGTCAGCATTTTTGGTTGGTAGCATGGTGTAAGAAAACAAAAAAAAAAGACCGATGGACTATAACATAGACTATAATCCTATAAAGAAAACAGCAACAGATGGTGTCATGGTGAGAGAGATTCACTAAAGCAAATGTTCAATTAACCACCTCATTGCCACGCTATAGCTGAAAGATGACTACAGTTCTGAGTCTGGGACGGTGTCTATAGACGTCCTCCTAGAACGTGCTTCATAGGCCAAATTGCTCATCTTGCTGCCTCTTCCTTCTCAAGGTTTCTCTACATCAGGGGTCTCCAAACTTTCAAAACAAATGTTCAGTTTACTTTATGGGGGGTCGGACTGTGGCCAGTGGGAGTAGAAAATGCTCCGCCATCACAATGTCATAGGCTTGGTGGCAGGGCTTGTCTCCATCCCCTACCCACCTTTGAGCACTGTCCCTTGGTCCCACCTCTCAGTACAGTCCTTTTAGAGAATACAGAACCAAATATAATTTTGTGGTGCTGGGTAACTTGTATGGAACATGTTGATGATAACAAAAAAAGCAGTAGAATAGACCCCCTGCAGCCAGCAACAATAGATCACCTCCAAGAAAAAATAGACCCCCTCACAACAATATACCTCCCCCAGAAATAATAGACCCTTGCCAGAGACAATAGATCTCCTAGCAGCCAGCATCAGTAGATCCCTCCCAGCAACATAACACCCCCTCCAGCAGCAATAGTTCTCCCACAAGCCACAATAGAGCCCCCGTCAACAACCATAGACCCCCTGCAACAATAGATCCTCCAAGTGACAATTGATCCTCTACAAGCCAGCATCAATAGATACTCCAACACACCCCAGTATCCCTAGCCATAACATACATTTAGTGATTGAGGTGCTGGAACTGCATTCCCTTACATTCCCACCAAAAAAAGCCCTGCTTGGTGGTCAGTGGGAGGAATTGTGCCGCATCATTACTTTCAGTGGGAAGAATAGTACCCTATAATTAGTGTCAGTGGAAGGAATAGCACCCCATGATTGGTGTCAGTGTGAGAATTAATTCCCCATTTCTGATGTCAGGGGGAGTAATAGTCCCCTAAGGGCGAGATAAAGGCAAGAAAAAGGCCACATCTGGCCCACAGGCCTCAACCTGGAGACCCCTGCTCTAAGTCATTGCCACCTTCTCCTTTCTCCCTACTTCATGTCCTTAAAATGACAAGTACTGTAAGTGAGAAAACTGACTCTGCAAAGTGGTCATGCTCTAATCTTTAGTAAATTGGCCCCGATGTGTGACGTTATGGTGGACACCAGTCATGGGGTTCCTATAACTCTGGTATCTTTTTATGTCTGTCTGTTGTCACTCGCAGGTAATTTTCTCCCCTTGGATGAGGAAGTGGTGCTGACTAAGGACTTTGAGTGGATAATTTCCCTGGTGGAGGATTCTGACCTAACACCAAACTACACCGATTTTATTTTCCCCATATTTATTTACAGGTATGGATCTATAGAAAGCTTTGCATACATTGTTATGACAAAAAATAATATTTGATGTATGTTTTGTTCTGCTTTGCATGACTGTAATTGGCTATAAAGTATAACCACTTGTGGACCGTCCCATGTACTGTTACTGCGGCAGGTCAGCCGCTTTGCGCTGGGAACATACATGTATGAGATCCGGCATTTCCGGGTATGGGGAGAGCATGCGGGCGCAATGCCCCATCTGTGCTGTCATTCGGTATAGAACAAGTTGGTCAGCAGGTTCCAGCCAATGATTTATGACCGGGACCTGCTGATCAGCTTAGCGAATCACAGTACAGCGCCCTGTGTTTACTAAAAACAAAGAGCTCTGTGCATAGAGCACCAATGTGCCTGTTTCACACATCACGCACATTACACATTGGTAGGCACACAATTAACCCTTTGATTGCCCCTAGATGTTAACCCCTTCTCAGCCAGTGTCTTTAGTACAATGACAGTATACAGCATTATCACTGAAAACTGTATCAGTATCACTGGCGATGTCAGTGTCAGTCAGTTCACACCCCAGTGTCAATTAGGGGTTTATTTACTAAAACTGGAGAGTTCAAAATCAGGGTCATTTCTACATAGAAACCAATAAATTGGACACATAAATTGGTTGAATGTCTTAATCAAGAAATATTACAGAATTCAGATTGCAGTCATAATTTATACATGCCTAATGAAATATTACACACTTTTAAGAGACGTGTTCTACAGGACACCACTGACTCACACAATTTGAGGTGGGGGGGGGGTTATGTTAGCCCAGGGGTGTCACATTCAGGTTCATTGCAGGTTGCATCAATATTATGATTGCCCTCAAAAGGCCAGTTGTATCTATAAGACTAGAAGTCCAGTGCACCCCCCCCCCCATCCTGTACATCAGATGTCAAAACCCTCCTCACCATCAGAAGTCAAGTGTTCCCCACCAGGGATGGATCCAGCCTGTCCGATCTGGGAGTGTAATACAAATGTCAGGAGGGCAGAAACTGGGAGGTCAGCAGGGCAGAGCACAGGGGTCAGCAGAGCTGAGGATAGATTACAGCAGAGTTGAGGGCAGGGGGTCAGCAGAATGGAGGGCAGGGGGTCACAACTGGCAGGGCAGATGACTGGGGTCACTGCAGGCAGGGCGGAGGACAGGAGTTACAACTGGCAGGGCGGAGGACAGGGATCACAACTGGCAGGGCAGAGGACAGGGGGACACAACTAGCAGGGCAGAGGGCAGAGGGCAGGAGTCCCAACTGGCAGGGTGGAGGACAGGGGTCCCAACTGGCAGGGTGGAGGACAGGGGCCACTGCTGACAGGGCAGAGGACAGGGGTCACAACTGGCAGGGTGGAGGAGAGGGGTCACAACTTGCAAAGCAGAGGACAGGGGTCATAACTAGCAGGGCAGAGGACAGGGGTCACTGCTGGCAGAGCTGAGGACAGGGGTCACGGCAGGGCAGAGGACAGGGGCTCACTGCTGGTGGGGCAGAGGACAGGGGGTCACTGCTGGCGGGGCAGAGGACAGGGGGTCACTGCTGGCGGGGCAGAGGACAGGGGTTCACTGCTGGCAGGGCAGAGGACAGGGGTCACTGCTGGCAGGGCAGAGGACAGGGGTCACTGCTGACAGGGCAGAGGACAGGGGTCACTGCTGACAGGGCACTCAGCAGAGCTACTTCTTCCATCCCTGCACTGCACACAGCCTGAGCACAGTCAGCAGAATTCCTCCTCCCCACAGATAGCTTTGGCTTTGTTGGACCCAACTAAAAACTTGGGGGGGGGGGGGGCAAAGCACACTCCAGAACCCCCCTAGTCCTGGTCATATTTCCCACCCTTCCTTATATCACAGTGCACTCCCTACCTTGTTCTGCAGCCAGGAAGAAGAGCAGAGGGGGCTGGAGATCTGGGTGTGGAGCTGGGAAGCAGACTCAGAACTGTAGCCATTTCATGTGGGGCTGTCCTGCAGCAGTTTGTGTCCCATCCTCTACCCACAAGTCCATATTCAGAGGTCTGTCTTTCTCAGCTAGTCTTCCCAATCATTTATAGACATACAAGATGTCAGGAGGTGAATCAACTTTCCTATCTAAAAAAAAATGAAATATCTTTGAAGAAAGTTGATATATAAGGACACTAAACTTTGGTTTTCTTCTAGTGCGAGGCACAAACTTCCACAGGAGCAACTTGATGAAGTGCACAGTTTTTTCAAGAACTGCAATGAAATGACAGGTAACTTCACTTCTCAGATGTTACAGCTGTGTACAAATTGGCCAGTGGCAGGATAGTCTTGTATCAGTGAAAACAGAGGCAGCCTCAGTGAACTGTTGGGCAGTTTCCATCCACCAGTCAATGTGGACCTCTGAACACTTGATGAAAACACATTTCACTGCTAAGTCTACCTGAAGAACATCTTTGTTGACTTAAGGGATTCAAAAAAGAATAGAGTGAGGTGACTCTTCTATCAGCCAAGATGATTGTAAAAGAAAAAAAAAATTAATTAATAGCTCACTTACCATGACTGAAAGTATATACGCAGGTCTGGTCAAAGAAATGTATCCCTCACACCTTCACCTCCCCTTCCATAAGTTCTTGAATCACATTGTGGTGGTATCTATGATGGAGGAAGAGTCCTAGGACGCTATGACCATTATTCAAGGTCATTGAACAACAAGGTGTGAATTTGTTTGGAACCCATGCAAGCTCTCTGTCAGAATGGAGAGGGCACAAGTGGTTAAGGGTTCCACTTGCTATGAACCAAAACAGCACATTTTTAAGTAGCAATAAAAAAAAAAACTAAATCCGGGGCACTCACTCATGTCACTCTTCTTTATGTAACTCTTCTTTATTTAAAGGAGAAATATCTCCCCCCCCCCCAAAAAAAAAATATATTACAGTACATACAGTTTTTTTTTTTTATTTAAATATTTATTAATTTTTCATAGAGATAACAATACACTTTCATCTTTTTCATAATAAATACACAATTCCTTCTTATCCTTTATTTTTCCCTTCTTAAAACATTACCCCCTCCCCCCCAAAAACCCCCCCACTCTGCGTTCTTCCCTGCTTTCTGTCTAAAGCAAGCGTATCCTACCCCTCTTCTCTTCTCATTTCTATTGCTTCATATATATTCGTTTGAAGTACAAAATCTTCCCATTTCTCCCATCTCCTATTATATATCTCCATCTTACCTTCTTGGATATAGTATAATTTCTCCATCTTACTGATCTGATTTACTCTCTCTACCCAATCCTTTTCTCTCGGAACCTCTAAACTATGCCAGAATCTAGGTATCAACCCCTTTGCTGCATTCACATAGTACCATATACCCGAATCCTTGTATTTATTCACTGGTATATCTGTCTTATGTAACAAACACACTTCTGGATCTAATTCTATCTTTATCCCTGAGATTTTCTCTATTAAGTTGACCATTTTCTCCCAAAAACTTTGAATCCTTGGGCACTCCCACCAAATATGAAACCACGTACCAATCCCTCCACA
Organism: Staurois parvus; assembly: GCF_062004578.1. Lineage (NCBI taxonomy): Eukaryota > Metazoa > Chordata > Amphibia > Anura > Ranidae > Staurois > Staurois parvus. The sequence goes on along the minus strand of NW_028318107.1, from coordinate 349,927 downwards.
CCCACGCCAGCACTCTTGTGTTCTCTCTATACCCATTTTATGTTCTACCTTTGGTGTGATGTGCCATCTTACCAAACTTTTATAATTTACCTCCACTTCTCTCATGCTGATATTTTCATGTGTGAGTCTATATATTTTCCTCTGTTTATCCTCATCTATCTCTGTCCCCAAGTCCTTTTCCCATTTTTCTATATACATTGGTTTTACCTCCGTGACTAATTCAGTGAGAATTTTATATATTTTTGCCGTGCCCCGTTTCCCCTCTCCCCATGATTCCAACAACTTCTCAAATAAGTTCCAATCCATTCTCCCTCTCATAGGTTTCGGAAGACTCTCAACAAAGTGTTTTAATTGATGATATTTCCACTCATCAATCTTAATAAAAAGTTCCCCTCCACCTTTCTTTAAATCTTTTAATGTTTTCAATTTCTGTCCATCCATAATATCCCTTAATTGAATGTCTTCCTTTTTAATCCATTTTCCCATAATCCCCTCTATACCTGGTGGAAAATATTCCATATTTCTTAGTGACATTAATTGTGAATTAAAATCCCACTTCATACGTTTATGTAAATTATCCCAAACCTTTAAAACATTCAGTGTATACACACTCGTGGTATTTTTTAAACCTCTATATTGTATTGGTGCCCATATGCTTCTACTCAGGTCAACTCCACTCAGTTCGTTCTCTATCTTAACCCACCTTTTCCCCCTTATATTGTGTGTCCAGTCATAAATTCTTGTTAAAACTACAGCATTATAGTATCTCCTAAAATCTGGCACTCCCAATCCCCCTCCCTCTTTACCTCTACTCATCAGGTCATAGGATATTCTAGGTTTTTTATTTTTCCATATAAATTTTGTTATCATCTTTTTAATTTCTTTAAAAAAGGCCTCTGGGAGACTTATTGGGATCATCTGAAATTTATACAAGACTTTGGGTACAATTATCATTTTTATCAGATTTATTCGTCCTAACCAAGAGGGAATTTCTCTTCCCATTATCTTCAGTTCCTCTTTGATCTCATTTAGAAGAGCAATATAATTTATACAATTTTGTATATGAAGCAGTAAGTTTAACCCCTAAATATTTTATCTCTGTATCTCTCCATATAAAAGGGAATTCTCTTTGTATCTTTTCTTTCTCACCATTTGGAAGATTTACTTTTAAGATCTCAGTTTTTGTCGGGTTGATTTTTAAGTTTGATATTTCCCCATACTCTTTTAAACTTCTTATTAAATTCGGGAGTGTTATCCTAGGATTTCCCACATAAAACAACAGGTCGTCTGCAAAAGCTGCCACTTTATGTTCAGTTTCCCCTCTTTGTATTCCCTTTATATCTACATTCTTCCTAATTGTTTCCAACAAGGGTTCCAATGATAATACATACAACAATGGGGACAGTGGGCATCCCTGTCTTGTCCCGTTTGACATCCCAATGGGCTCAGACTTTTCACCATTTACCAAAATAACCGTGGATGGCATTTTATACAACTTTCCTATCCACTCCCTCATTCTACCACCTACTCCCATGATCTCTAGGGTATCCATCATAAAGCTCCAGTTTACTCTATCAAAAGCTTTTTCAGCATCGATCGAGAGCACCACTGCCGGGGTTTTCCCTTTTTTAGCTTTCTGGATCAGCAACAAAGTTCTGATTCCGTTCTCTCTACCCTCTCTCCCTGATACAAAACCAACCTGATCTCCCTGAATCCATTCCGGCATCTTTCATCCTATTTGCTAAGACCCTTGCATATAACTTTGTATCTATATTTAGAAGTGCGATTGGCGTATAACTAGAGCATTGAGTAGCGTCCTTCCCTTCCTTATGTATAAGTGTTATATGGGCTTGTAGGGATTCCTGTCTAATCTCCATTTCTCCACCCAGGGCATTCATATACTCCTTCAATTTAGGTATTAACAGTTCACTATTTTTTTTATAATACCTCACGGTATATCCATCTGGGCCAGGGCTTTTCCCCACCTTAGTATCTTTCAACGCTATCTTTATTTCCTCCTGTGTAATTTCCAACTCCAGGGATTTCAATAGATCTTCATCTATCTTTGGTAGTCCTGCATTTTTTAAATATGCCCTTCTTTTTTCTCTGTTTTCATTTTCACTATTATTTGCTAAATTCTGGGAATTAATATTATACAGCTTGCTATAATATTCCTTGAATACCTTCCCAATCTCTTTAGTAGAGTGAGCCATTTCTCCCTTGGGATTTCTTATTTTTCTATATAATTTCTATTTTTCTTTTTTCTCAGGGTTCTCATTAAGTGTTTTCCTGGTCGATCTCCCCATCTATACCTCTCCACTGCTACTTTATTGAGTACTCTCCTCCTTTCTTCTTCCATTAATATCTCCAACTCCTTCTTCTTTCCTAATACCTTCTGCCTTATCTCACTTGTTATTCTATTTTTATGGATCTGTTCCAGGTCGTATATTTATTTTAAGAGCCCTGTCAGTTTCTTACTCCTTTCCTTTTTCTTTTTTGCCCCTAGCATGATCAATATACCCCTAATATATACCTTATGGGATTCCCAGACAGTGGCCACTGATACATCCCCTGTTTCATTCTCTTGAAAGTATCTTTCCATCTCTTTTCTGATCTGCTGATCGATCTCTTGATCTAATAAAAGGACCTCATTTAACCTCCATCCTACCCCCCTTGTCAACTGCCTCCCCCATCTTACCTTCATTATAACTGGGGCATGGTCTGAGATAGTCATTGTCTCTATTTCTTCTTTAACCACCCTCTCAATAAGTTGATGGTCTACCATTATATAATCCAATCTCGAGTAAGTCTCGTGTGCATTAGAGAAGAAGGTATAGTCTCTTTCCTTTCCATGCGTTATTCTCCATATGTCCACTAGTTGGCCCTCATGTATCTCCTTCTTTAAGGTCTTCATAGACCTACCTCCCTCTCGTTGCACACGAGAAGTTGTATCCATCTGTGGGTCTAAACATAAGTTCAGATCTCCCGCCACTATCAATCTTCCCTTTTTAAAATCCATCAGCTTTCTTAGTATCCCTTTCAGGTATACTTCAGGTCTCTTATTTGGGCAGTATATATTCGCTATTGTACACTCTATTTCCTGCAATCTACCTTTCAAAAACAAAAATCTCCCCTCAGGATCCGTCACTCTATCCTCTACCTCCCACCTTACATTTTTAGCAAACCCAATTGCCACCCCCTTAGCTCTCTTAATTGGGGAGTCTGCATAAAACCATGTTGGATAGTTTCTAGTGATTAATTTAATATTTGACTTAATCTCAAAATGCGTCTCCTGTAAAAAAACTACCGAAGCTTCTCTATGTTGCAACTCCTTAAATAGCTTAAATCTCTTCCCAGGACTGTTCAACCCCTTTACATTGTAGGTTATAAACTTTATATCTTCCATATGTCTTGTATACATCTCCTCACTATGCAGAGTATTTTTAAAAATTTCCCCCTATACCATCCTTCTCCCCCTCCCTCACCATATCCCTCCCCTTTCCCCTCCCCCCTCCCCAACCTCCTCCCCCTCCTAGGCCTCCTTTGCCTATGGATCATGTTCCACCTTTGATCCCTCTATAAGGGTTCGACTCCAACTATGACCGCTCACCTTCCCCCCCTCCTCCCCAATGTCTCCTTATCTATTGTCTCTCTATTTCCTCTTTTAACCAACTGCCATCTACCAGTGTCCAACTCTCCCTCTTCCACTTCCCAACCCGGTATCACTTGTCTCTGCAGTCCAAGTTTATCACAGAAGTCTTCTAAATCTTCCGGAAATTTTAAGATAGCTGTAATTCCATCCCTCCACCCAATTAAACTTGTATCACGGCCCCATCTGTATTTCACATTATGTTTTTTCATCACTTCTAATAGGGGTTTCAGTGATCTCTTCCTTCTCAGAGTCTCTGGTGTTAAATCTGCAAAAATTTGAATAATTTTCTCTCCGTATATAATATTTGTTTTTCCTTTAATCTTTTTCCATATCTCTTCTCTATCTCCGTAGTTATGGAATTTAACAATTATATCTCTTGGTTTTTCTATCCCTTTGTCTTGTTGATACTTTCCAATCCTGTATACTCCGTCCAATTTAAACATCTCCTCATCCACTTTATCCATTATGGAGTTCAAAATTTTGCCAATTAGCTCTTTTAAGTCTTTTAAATCTTCCCTCTGTGATAGTTCTGGGACTCCTCTTACTCTGAGATTATTTCTCCTTTCTCTATTTTCTTGTTCTTCCATCTTATAGAGCAATCTCCTTTGTTCTTTTCTATCTTCTAATATCCTTTTTTCTAATTTTGGGATGGTTTGGGTATAATTTTGCACTTTTTCCTCCATTTCTTCCACCCTAGTTAACAATTGTCCCATTTCTTCCCGAATCATCCCCATTTCATGCTTCATTGATTTTTCCAAGCCTTTAAACATCTCCGCCATTTCTTTTTTATTAGGTATTTGCATATCTCTTTCACAATCTCTCAGATCATGGCTTTCCATTAATTGTTGGCTATTATATACCGGGCCCAGGGAGAGTCTCGGGCTATTATCCAGACTTATTTCCAATTCACTTTTTTCATTTATTGCCTGAGATCTTTCTGGGGTAACATTTCCTTGTGACACATACTTCTTGATCGTACCAGTTTGTGAGTTCTTAGGCCCACTCCCTTTGATGTTTTTATCTTTCATTTTATTTTTAAAGCCTTTACTCTTGTTTCTTGCTCTCCTGGACACCTACTCCTCCCGATCTTCAGACCCGCCCTAGGAATCCCCTATCTCTTTTATTTTCAGATTGTATAATTAATGCAACGTCTTACCATAGTCATCTGAAAGTCTAATACGAGGAATCAATGTATATAAGGCTCCACTGTATAGGTCCAATATATAATATAGAATAAGACCTGCAGGAAGGCCCACGGTCCTCACTCACCCTTCACGTTGGGATATCACTCCAGAAGCAGTCCTCTTTTCTCATTATAGGTTCTTAAGGGGATTCCTGTGGGTCTAATATAGCTCAAATCACTTATCTTTCCCATCCGATATGTCCTTATTTTGGAGGTGATGTGCTGGTATATATTAGGTTATAGATTGGGAAAGATATAGAAGTTTAGAGGGTTAGCCTTATTGTAGCAGTGGTGTCAGGCAATAGGAATAGTATGATGCAGGAGTGGTATGGCAGCAGGGAGATTTTGAGGTCTTAGGAAGATAGGGTGGAGATGATGTAATGTGAAAGGAGTGTGTTGGTTTACCTCCGCCACTTCTCCTACTTGTTTGTATATCAGGCAAGCTCTCCCACACCCGGATCTCCCAAGGCTTCTCTGCGGCTGCCCACGTGTCGGTGCCGCACCACTGCCTCGTCCGTCTCAGTATTGTCTCCCTGGCAACCTCACTCCCCCTCCGAAGCCGGCTTTCTCCTGGCTCCTGGCTCCTAGGCTATCTGACTGACAGCCCGACCGTCTCCCCGGCAACTCCACTCCTCCTCCACCGGACGTCAGAGGAGAGCCCCGAGGCGTTCCTCTCCCAACTCTCTGCCAGATCTCTCTCTCTCAGGTCTAGGAAGCCGACCGTCTCCAGGGACACGGACACCACGCACCGTCTCCAGTCGGGTGAGTCATCGCTCACCCTCGATGCAGCTGGTCTCTCTATAGGAGACTCCTGGGGAGGATAAACCAGGGAAGGCTAACGGAGAGTGCTTACTGCGCGCTCTCCCATGCCGTCATAGTCAGGCTCCACCCCACCACCCAGTTTTCAAGCTCTCTGTCAGAATGGAGAGGGCACAAGTGGTTAAGGGTTCCACTTGCTATGAACCAAAACAGCACATTTTTAAGTAGCAATAAAAAAAATCCGGGGCACTCACTCATGTCACTCTTCTTTATGTAACTCTTCTTTATTTAAAGGAGAAATATCTCCCCCCCCCAAAAAAAAAAATATATTACAGTACATACAGTTGTGTTCAAAATAATAGCAGTGTGTTGAAAAAAGTGAATAAAGCTGAAAATCCTTCTAATAGCTTTTATTTCCATCCACACAAATGCATTGGGAAAACGACACATTCTATTCCAAATCAAAACATGAAGAAAAATATATCAAATTTGCGTTGTTAATCCAAAAAATTTGAAGAAAAGTGAATATTAGACGGTTCAAAAAAATAGCAGTGACTGACAGTCACCAGCTCTTTGCTCTGCCCCTCAGCACTCACTGGAACGCTGAGCTGTGGAGGGGGCGAGAGGGGCTGCCTCAGTCTCTCAGCAACTTGCTGCCAGTCCAGGCTGCTGGGTAAATCCCGACAGTAGAGTTGGGATCGATCCAGCGCCTGGACTAGCTGAGTGACATCTGTTGGCTGAAAGTGGGCCACAGTCATGCAGAATGAACTGCACTCCTGTGATCCATAGGAGAAATAGGGCCAAGAAAAGCTTTGCAATTTAAATTGCAATTGACACAACACCTTGACACTCCTCACCAACTGAGGACTGGAAAGCTGCAATATATTACATTTGTGTTCTTGTGTTCACATACACTTTCATTATTTCGTTTTTGTGATCATATACAATTGTACAGCATTTTCTCCCTCTACATATATTTTGTATAAATACACAAATGGCCAGTAATGCACCTGTCCTTGAATGCAGAAAATCTACGATCACTGCCAGGGTTGCCATTTTTATAATTTTTTTCATTTAAAAAAAAAAAAAAAAAGAGAACAAAGCGGCATACAGAAAAACAAAGAAAGTTCACAACTGAACCTTGATAAACAATATTTAATAAATCTAAAGATACAATTATTCCATAGAGATGCCATTTTGAATGTGACACAGCGCCTGTAATGTGATCTCAGGTTCTGCACTGAATTATGAGAGTTGTCAGGAGCCATATGCAGGTTCCCATTGACATGGATATAAAGAAGAACATTTCTTGCTGCACACTGAAAAGGAAAGGCCATTCTTAATATGACCAGAAAAATAAACTTGTTAATGGTAGTGAACTCTTGGAAGTTTACATTTTCAACTGAACTTTCCTATTTTTTTATTATAATGACAGGGGTTGTTCCTATTGTTGTCCTTACACACAAGTTAAAGAACGACTACAGAGACTTAGAAGACAAGTTTAGACGTGCGGGAGCAGAAAAAGTGCTGGCCATTGAGAATTACACCCCCACGGACCACATGAAGTTTCGGGGGCGGTGCAATGATATACAGAAAGTGATCGTGGAAGCTTTGAAAGAAGTAAGATTCCGCCTGGCACAGCCAAGGAATCCAATGAGAGAACGTATACAGCGCAAGAAGGTCCTTCTGAAATTTGTATATGAATTTATGGTTGCCGAGACAAAAGCAAAAGCTAAAAAACAGGAATATGAGAGGCTGAAAGCTCTGGCAGATAAAAGATTGTTTAAAAGGTTTCCGTATGATAACTAAAACACACTTTTATGGTTCTCGTGTATAAAGACCACTGCAGAAAAAAATAAAAAAAGGAAAAGTAGGTGGTGATCAAAGTTATCGAATTGGACCTTCCCCAATGCTGACATAAAGCTTTGCTAACTGTCTTCCAGAAACAGCTAAATACATAATAAAAGTTACTACTAGTTCCCACCAGTGCTTCTTATGTAGAGCTACCCCCGCAGGGGCTGCTTGTATCTTGCCCAGCCCTTCCCCTAGATCTTCTCCCACAGCCAAGCACACCACATTTCTTATACCAGGTGCACACAACGTTCACTTATTACTCCAATCATCAGTCTGGGGGTTCTAGCTTCTCTGTTGTCTTTATTTCATTGGAACTGGGAAAGGGAAGGGATATAATAGGATACTCCGAATCAAACTATGCCCAATTGAGGACAGCTTATCTGTGGGCTTTCCTTAGTGAATCTGTGTAGCCGACTGTACAAACATGGAGCAAAGCCCCCCGCCCCCATAGTAAAACACTCCCTACACACAGTTAACCCTTTGATCGCCCCTCATGTTAACCCCTTCCTGCCCAGTGCCATTAGTACAGTGTCAGTGCTTTTTTTTAGTACTGATCCCTGTGTTGGTGTCACTGGGGATGTCAGTGGCAGTTAGTTCCCCCCAGTGTCAGAATGTTCACCGCAGTCCCGCTATAAGTCACTGATTGCCACCATTACTAATAAAAAATAAATCCCAGTATCTTTACCGCTATCTGAAAATGCTATAACATTCACATAAATCAATTCATTTCCACGTATTAGCAAAGACATGTCGCAGAATACATTGTAGCATAAATGTATGACAGAATTTGATTTTTTTAAAAATTTTTACTGAACATGTTTAATAGCAAAAAGTAAAAAAAAATGTTTCTCAAAATTTATAGTGCAAAAAAAACCGCACAGGCGATCAAATACCACCGAAAGAAAGCTCAATTTGTAGGAAAAAAAGGACGTAAATTTAATTTGGGTGCAGCGTTGCATGACTGCGCAATTGTCAGTTAAAGTAATGCAGCACCGTAACGCAAAAAATGGATTGGTCAGGAAGGGGGGGGGGGAATCCTCTGGAGGGGGAGGGGTTTAGAAGGAGACCACGCTATACTAAACTAGACTATATAGATCCTGGAAACCTACATAAGGGGGCGCTACACTTCCATAGCAAAAAACCTAGGTATTCCATCATATGACCACTGATATCACAAATACATCCCCATCCTCCTCTGAACAATTGCTACAGAAAAAAAAACAGCTAATCTAAATATCCCTTTTATTCACCTAAATCCATGGTCATGTGATGTACTGAGCACTGAGTCTGTTGTCATCAAGATTACAAAATAGTGGGAGGGTCCTCATTCAGGTGGTCTCTCACTGGGTGATGATGATGCTTCCTATTGGCTGTCCAGCAAGGGGGGCTCAAAAGATTGTGAGCCGGACTGCGGCCGGCGTGGATGGAAATGCTGGATTGCTGGCAAAGCCCAGCGGTGGGTGGAAGGCTCAAGCAAGTGATCTGATTTGAAAGACTTAAAAGAAAAAAAAAAAAAACAATTTTAATGGGGGGAGGGTACTGAGATGGATTGGGTAACGGTCAGAGGGAAGGACTTTAAGGGGTTTCCAGTTGAAGTAACCTTCAGTAATGCTGCCATAACGCTTCCATTTCTTCCCTAAAAATATGGGAGCCTTTCCTCATCTCCTCTAAACATTCTGTTTATGGCAGGGCCAGATCTAGCCAGTATGATATGGGGGTGCAGTAATAAATGTCAGGGGGGCAGAGGATATGAGGTCTGCAGGGCAGTGTACACAAACAGGAATGAATAGCGGAGTGTACAGGTCAGAGGACGGGGTTAGCAGAACAGAGGGCAGGAATCAGCAGTTTGGAGGGCAGGGTACCGATGGACTTCTGTACAACCAGCTTCTAGGAACATTTCCACCCGATCAGCACCGCCAGTTATAGCCGGCAGCACTGATCAGTGCTAAGGATCTCCGCTGTCAGAACACAACCTACCATAAGGAAGAATTTCATTAAAACCAGCAACTGTTGTGACAATGAACACCTTGGTCAGGTCTATATACTGTATACCAATGTATAATGTACAGAGTGCAGGGGTAAGGTGTACGTAATATACAAAACAACATATGGAGTGCAACAGTTAGGATGAGTGCCACATTCACATCAGTGTCCCCAGAGTGCCACCACTTTACACCAGAGTCGGTCAGAATATAGCAGAGTGTCCCCTTACATCAGATTCTGATATAGTCCCCTTTTTACATCAGAGTCTGGCAGAGTGTCCCCTTACATCAGATTCTGGTATAGTCCCCTTCTTACACCAGAGTCTGGCAGAGTGTCCCCTTACATCAGATTCTGGTATAGTCCCCTTCTTACATCAGAGTCTGGCAGAGTGTCCCCTTACATCAGATTCTGGTATAGACCCCTTCTTACATCAGAGTCTGGCAGAGTGTCCCCTTACTAAGACAATAGATCAAAAGCTAATTCTCCTGCGCTCAAGGACCCAGGCGGGTGGCGAATAGATGGAACCAGACCTGGAAAAAAATCGACCACCAATGCATGTAGAGTTGTGCAGCTCCAAATAAGGCTGGGAAAGCCCGACCAATACTGCAAACGAAACAAAAACGAGAAGCGCACCAACCTTGCGCATTACCTCAGTAACCAAAGTTTATTCATTATAAAATAATACTCACAAACAGCGAATAAAATCAGGCATGTAAGTCCTCAGAGGGACCTCAAAGATAAAAAGCCAGTGCAAATCCCATCATGGGGGTGGATACTCAGTACAGCTTTACTGAGTATCCACCCCCATGATGGGATTCGTGCTGGCTTTTTATCTTTGAGGTCCCTCTGAGGACTTACATGCCTGATTTTATTCGCTGTTTGTGAGTATTATTTTATAATGAATAAACTTTGGTTACTGAGGTAATGCGCAAGGTTGGTGCGCTTCTCGTTTTTTTTTTCGTTTGCAGAGTGTCCCCTTACATCAGAGTCTGGCAGAGTATCCCCTTACATCAGATTCTGGTATAGTCCCCTTCTTACATCATAGTCTGGCAGTGTCCCCTTACATCAGAATCTGCAGAATTGCCTTTACATCAGATTATGGTATAGTCCCCTTCTTACATCAGAGTCTGGCAGAATGTCCCCTCACATCAGAATCTGCAGAGTGGCCCTTACATCAGATTCTGGTATAGTCCCCTTCTTACATTAGAGTCTGGCAGAGTGTCCCCTTACATCAGATTCTGTCAGAGTCCCCTTCTTACATCAGAGTCTGGCAGAGTCCCCTTACATCAGATTCTGGCAGAGTCCCCTTCTTACATCAGAGTCTGGCAGAGTCCCCTTACATCAGAGTCTGGCAGAGTCCCCTTACATCAGATTCTGGCAGAGTCCCCTTCTTACATCAGAGTTTGGAAGAATGATCCCTTTTAACATACTTTAACCACTGGTGGTCAGGTGCCCGGAAAAGGCTTCCAATAAAATGCCGTCATTGTCGGCTCTGAAGTGTTAACGCACAGTTCCAGAGCGAGCCAATCAATGACCTGCTGGGCTCAGCCTCCACTTGTGCGGCGGGGTGTGTGGATATCAGCCATGCCTAAAACCTGCCATGATGTCACTGCACAGGTGCACACCCACACCCCGCCCCACCCCGCCCCATGCTGATCTGAGGCTGAGCCCAGCAGTTCTGTAATTGGCTGGCTGTGGTCCTGTTCATGGACCGCTCAGAGTCCATGGCACGGGGATTTTTATGGGCACTTTTCTCATGTCTGTGAACATTTATGGACAAGAGAAAAGTGCGTGTTCTATACAAACTGTCTATAAATGTGTGGCTGGTTGGCTACACAGGGCTGGGGGTGTACACATGCTGCCACTGGGATGTGTTGCTTCATGGCTGCGGCAGGAATAATACTCTGTTGCATTTTGTGGGCGCAGTGCCTGCTGAACATGACCCATTCGAGTGAATGGAGCACCTCTGCAAGCACCCCACAACTGTGCGCAATGCATGTGGTTCCAGTGCAAATCTATTCTGCTCCATGTCTTTGCTAAAAAAAAAATCCCAATACCTGTAAATTAATTGGTTTAAGTGAATATTATAGCATTTACAAATGGCGGTATAGATACTAGGATTTTTAATTAATTTTTACTAGTAATGGCAGCGATCAGCGACTTCTAGTGGGACTGCGGCTGACATTCTGACACTGGGGGGAACTGGCTTGGTTTCACTGACATCCCCAGTGACACCAATACAGTGATTAGTGGTAAAAAAGCACTGACACTGTACTAATGGCACTGGGCAGGAAGGGGTTAACATGAGAGGTGATCAAAGGGTTAACTGTGTGCTGGGAGTGTTTTACTAAGGGGAAGGGGTGTGTGCTTTACTGTAATCACACTGCTCTAGATGGCTGTGCTGTGCAGTGTACCTGAGCTTACAGGGAAGAGAACTGTTAGTCCTCCTCCCCACCGGAGATCCTCAGAAATCACAGGGAGAAAGATGGGGAGAGAAGGAGGGGGAGAGAAGGAGGGGGGAGGGAGAAAGATGGGGAGAGAAGGAGGGAGGAGGGAGACAAGATGGGGGAGAGAAGGAGGGAGGAGGGAGAAAGTTGGGGGAGAGAAGGAGGGGGGAGGGAGAAAGATGGGGGAGAGAAGGAGGGAGAAAGATGGGGGAGAGGAGGAGGGGAAATAGAGAAAGATAGGGGAGAGAAGGGAGGGAGATGGGCACAGCTCAGCTCAGTCACCCCACGCTGGTCTGGTGACTCAGGCAGTCTTCAGTCTTGCAGCCACCATGTAGTTGTCAGCTGTAGAGCTTCAAGTTTCCTGCCCACACATCTTCTCAAGTACAGCACTGGTTGAGAATTGCAGTGTGGGTGGGGCATACATGAGGAGAGGGGAGGGGCAGACACAAGGAGAGGGGTGGGAGGAGGAGGAAGTGCACATTGATCTCTCCTCTCCCATTTATGCAGAGAAGGGGAGGGGAGTGTGCTGGTTGGGCTCTGTCACAGACACTGGACAGAGGTTGCCTGGGTGGGCACAACTGATATCTGGGGGGGCATCGCCCACCACAGCACCCCCCTAGATCCGGCCATGGTTTATGGTGCTACTACAATATCTTACTGTCTGCTCTTGTTAGGTTGATCCACCTTTTTATCAGCCATGAGCCAAACTCACTTCCTTTGATATGTGAAAGGTTGTAGAATCTCTGTAATTATAAATAACTGTTCATTAAATGACCTCTCATCCTGACCGCTGCCTACAGCTATTTCCTTTTGTTAAAAACGTATAATATAAAGCATTGGATCCTATAATATAGGGCGGGTATCCAAATCTCCAGGTATGCTGTCTGCTGTTAGGGGTATAGATGAAATTAGTCATTACTTTTATGGGAAGTACACATTTTCCTTTGTCTACCCAGATCTGTGCGTACAATTACAAATAATAATCCGTCACCGTGCACATAATTCTGTGAACATGGGAACTAAAGAAAAAGGCATATTGACACACAGTAAGCTGACAAACAAAATCCACCATGAAAATACTAATAATAATAGTAACAACATCAACAACAAAAAAATAATAATAATAAAATTATTATTATTATTCAAAATATATATTTTACAGCAATATTTGTAACAACAAAATTAATAATAACAACAAAAGAAAATAAATAATGATTAATATTATTCACAATATATTTAACAGCAATATTTTACCAACAAAATTAATATTAGTAAAAATAATATCAACAACAGAAACAACAACAATAATAATAATGCAAACCAAGGACTTTGTTCTATCAGACTTGCTATCCAGCAAACTCCCAGCCAGTTTAAACATCTTTAGCTATTTCTCTTGTCACAGGCAATGAAAAAACACTCCAGAAAGGAGAATGATTTTCTTTTACAAGGAACTCTCCATTTTTTATTATTATTTTTTTTTTAATCATAGGTTTTGATTTTTACCTTACCTTTACCCTCAATCCAGCGGTGTCCTCACCAGAGCAGTCCTTACTGGCTGTCCTCGCTTCCTGGTGCCGGCATCCCAAGTGTGAGTGTTTTTACATTCAGGAACAAGCAACATAAAGTACAAAAATGATTTATTAACCAACTATATACAGTACAGTAAGCTACAGGTGGAAACTAGGGCATACTCCCAATAGTAGTGGGCACAGAGTAATGGCCACACACAGTGCCTACAATGCACAAGTTCTTCCAGCCCGAGGGAGAACAGACGTAGTCGGGATTGTTATAATAAACCGAATCTCACCAGTTACATGAGTTCCGGATGCTTCTGGCCATGCAGTGATGTGGGATTGCTGACAGGTTCACCGGACAGTAGATGGCAGCATGTGGGGAGCAGCAAGATGGTCGCCTAGCAGTTTCCGGGACCAACATGCAGCTCAAGCAACTGTAAGTGATGTCACGCTGCCTCCATTCGTAAGTATGAGTTGTACATAAGTCAAATGTTTGTAACTCGGGGACTACCTGTACTCAGAGTCAATGCCATTTATCCCTCTGGGTTACAGCATACTAAGTGTGTCTGATACAACACATACATCCTTCTGAGTCGGGAACAATGGTAAAATATAGCAGCCAGACAGACAGGAGCTGGATGACTGTGGCAGGTTTTGGCATCCCGGATGGTACTTGGGGACTTATGTGTTTATTGTCCTCCACAACACATCCTGGAGCCCACTGAAGTTCAGGGTTGACCTGGGAACCTAGGCTGTGAGTCTCGGGAGTGGGCCTTTACATATGTGCACATTGTGTGCTGTCAAAGGGGAGACACAGTTAGCTGATGAAAAGGGGACAAGTTCTGCCTTCTTGCCTTGAAATGCTATGTAGTACTGTAAGCATCAAGAAGAACGTGTCCCTGGGTTTGCTGCATAGAGAGCTTTCTTCTCAGAAAATGCAATGGTGTGGAGTGCTATATTAATATGGTTCATGGATACCTAACAATGCCCCTAAGAGGCGACTTCCTAACGTGTGTCCAGAGGGTAGACTGTTTAGTCTTTCAGGTACAAGCCTAACAGTCCTGCAACTGAGAAGTCATATCCCTCTGGAGAGATCTACATGGAGGAAAGAAGCGGCACCTCTTCCAGACTACGTTGTTGAAAGCCCTATCCAATTGGTCCAAGGAGATTCTTTCATGTCTAAGTCTGTACTAAATAAAGAAAGCACTGTCTATTTGTCTGTATATTCTGTCTGTTTAGATTGTCATGTGACTACCAAAAGCAATGGTATCTGCCGAAACAACAATATATAGGATTCAACAGACTGAAATCTGATTGTTTGTTGCTAACACAACATGCATCTTCCACAGACTTGAATTCCAGAGACAGCAAACAGTCCTTGAGCTTGAGTTTTTTCTTAGGCTCCATTAAGGGAATTTAACGTGGATGAGGTAAGGGGTGTATGGGATGCCTAATGGAACTGAAATTGAGGGCAACTTCCTGGAACTATGTACAAGTCTTTTAGACAAAAAATCCTCTTCTTGGAGAGCTCTCCAGTCTCTCCTGGTGTACCACCTATGGCAGTGTGGTGTCCTGCCACGGTCAAAATCAAGCTGATAACCCTGAATTCTCAACCAGGCAGGTTGGGGGGCTCCAGAAGATTGATGTAATGCAGAGGAAACTGGCTTTTCGGTTTCCTCATTTATTCCTAGAGTCCGTTTTGGGATCTGGAGTTGGGAGATTTCAAAGAGATCTGGGAGGGATGAAATCTCCAATCCTGGGAGCAGGTTTTGGTAATGGCCAGGACACTGATTGTACAGGTGGGTGCAGGGCTTTTTGTAGAGGCCTAACCCATGGTTCTGAGCTCCACCCTGGCAGACAGGAGTCAGGAGGGCTCCACCCCGGCAGACAGGAGGTATCTGCCTTGGAGTCAGGTGGGCTTCACCAAGGAGAGGTGGAAGCCAGACTAGCTGTGTGCTAGTGGCCAGCTGTGTGCGAGGGCCATAATTTGGGAAGAGTCTGCAGGAGACAGACATTGAACTGCGTACAAGCCAGGAGGCTGAATCTTTGTAGGTATTGCTTGATGGTGGATACCCCTGCGTGGGAAGCATTTTTGTTGAACTTTTTCTTTTAAATAAAATTGGGCCAAAAGGCCCTTAAAGAAGCGAGTTGCCGTGTGCTTAAACAAGAAAAGCTCTACCATTAAAAAGCGAGTTCCCACACACCCCAGACCTCATATAAACCTCCTCTATCCAGCTGTCTGAAGGAATCCCTGGACAGGGGATCCTGTGCCTGCCACTTTTATGTGAAACAGTCCTGGGCAAGGAGCTAATCCAGTTTCCCACCAGAGTGCTTCTTTCCCCTCAACTGGCCTGGGGGGTGTAGGATTACTCACCCAGGCCATATGTCTATGAGCTGGTGGGTTGATAGCTGCTTCCAGGCCTATCACTGGGCCAGCTACTTCCCTGCTGCACAGGTGGACTTTTCTCTGGGGGCTGATGAGGTCTGAGCTTTCCTCTTCTCCAGCACCACTGTCTGGAGGTGAGCCCTTTCCCAACTGGGCCCCCTCCCAGGCTTCTGCACCTCATCCTTCTCACTCCATCTTCCCCCGAACTTTCCTGCTGCTGAGCAGGCTTAGACACTCTTAAGTGCTGTCCTGACCCCTTGCCAAGCCTTCTGTTTAGTATTGGCCAGGATCCCTTGAGAGTGAAGACCGTCTTCTCCTCACCCCTGTCCACAGAGCTCTAGAGACTCCTCCAAGTCTCTAGATCAGTCAGAGGTATAAGGGAGCTGCTCTGCAGAGCCTCTCAGCCCTGACCCAAATTTGACCCTGCTAACTATCATACCAGGCCACTACTCAGCCTCTAACAAGAAATTAAACTCTAACTCCCCCTAGCTAACTAGGAGGGTTCTACAAACATAATGTCAGTAGGCAAGTTCTGAGGGATCAAGGTCATAAGACCAGGCTGGGGGGCGGAGTCTGACCATGGCGGCTGAGGAGGGCTCGATGTAGGAGCTCTCGGACGAAGCTCCGCTATCTGACCTCCCCAAGCCAAAGTTCCTTTGAAATGCAGAAGCCCTGCAGAGCAAGACCTACCTCTACCTGATGACCCCCCTTGGATAGGCGGCGGTGGCTCGCAGGAGGAGTGACCCGGGAGACAGAGATCAGTTGTGTGGAGCCCGGCGGTGACAATGTGCCTGGTTGCCGGGATACGAGGAGGTGTGGCGTGACCACGTGGTCGGCCGCTGAGCATCGCTGGGAGGTGAGGAAGCCGGCCGGCGCCCTGCGGTGAGAGAGAGGCGCTGGCCTGCTCACCGGTCTACTCCCTGGAGCCCTGCCTGATTACAGCAGAGAGAAGGGAAACACCGTGGTCCAGAGAGAGGAGAGCAGAGGATACCCTGGGGAGTCTCCCTGATAAGAGAAGAACAGCTGCCCTACTAGAAGGACTGACGGAGGGAGCCTCTAGCCATGTCACAAGAAGAGAAGTGCGAGGAAGGTGAGTGACTCTGGCTGAGGCTTGATGTATATTATACCCTGTACTGAGCTGTTGGGAGAAGCAGGGTGTGAGAGAAAGGGGGGACCCCCGGGGAATGTAAAGTTGTGGAAGGGAGAAGAAGATTGGTGAAATAAAAGTTTAAAAGTCAAGCAAGTGGACAGGGCTTGTATATTAATAGCAGTCTCTTCCTAACCCCGAGTCTATAAAGGAGAATAAGAGCCACAGAAGAAATGAAAAATAAAAATGCTAAAGGAAGTGGGCTTAAAGGGACCCAGACTGGCACAATTAAAAAATATACCTCCCAGGGAAACGTGACCCCAGAAAGGCCCCAGGGTATGAATGAAAAAGGAGAAGTAGACCTTAGTCTGGAAAGTAGCCCTAGACAATCACTAGGCCTGGATATTAGTAGTCAACAAATATCAGGAAATATAGAGATGGAAAAAGATCTACAAATACCAAATAAGAGATGGCAGAAATGTTCAAAGATTTGGAGAAAACAATAAAGCAAGAAATGGTAAATATTTGGAATGATTTGGGGCAGCTTTTGGTGAGAGTGGAAGAAACAGAGGAGAAAGTTAAAAGCCAGACCCAAGTTATTTCCGAATTAAAAAAAAAGATAATTAATATAGGGAAAGTTCAAGAAAAATTGCTTTACAAGGCTGAGATACAAGAAAATAGGGACAGGAGGAGAAACATCAGGATACGAGGGGTCCCAGAAAGCCCAAAAGGAGAAATACTGCATGAGGTGGTTTGTAAAATACTAAACTCTATAATGGACGGTACTGATATGAAAAGGACTAAAATAGAAGGAACTTTTAGAAAAGGAAAACTCCAAGGAAATCTTGGGAAGGAAAGGCCGAGAGTGATACTTGTTAAATTTTATGAGCTTCAAGATAAAGAAAAAATCTGGAGGAAGACTAAGGGAAAAACAGTAATTAAATATGGAGAAATGGATATTCAGATATTTGCGGATTTGTCACCGGAGACTTTGTGGAGAAGGAGAACCCTGAGACCTTTGTTAGAACAGATGAAAAAACAGAATGTGCAATATAGATGGGGGATACCTGAGTGCCTAATAGGATTGAAAAATGGAGTTACAGCATACCTCAGGTTCCCAGAGGACTTGAGAAACTTTTGTGATAGACTCAAACTACAAAGAATGGAAATTCCTGGTTGGGAAGAAGAACATGGGGAAATTAGATCGAAAAGAAAAGAGGACTGGCAGCTTGTAGGGGGGAGGGAGTATGGGGAGAGGGGGGGAGGGAGGAGGAAGGAAGGGAAGAAAGGATTTTTTTTTCTTTTCTTTCTTCCCTCTCCCTTCCGGCCTCTCTCCATTCCTTGGGATGTCTCTGCATGATGTGGGGGTTAGTGGGGGGGGGCGGAGAAGGGGAAAGTCGTCCATGGTCAGAGTTTAACCCTAAGGATTAAATCAAAGGTGGATTTTATTTCCACAAATGATTAATAGGCAAACTGTAGGCCTAAAAAGAGGGGAGGGGGAGGGAAGGGGTGGGTGGAGGGGAGGAGAGGGATGGGAAAATGGGAGGGATGGGGGATGGGGATTTGAGGATAACTCCCTGCAGGATAAAAGGAGATATAAAAGCAAGAAAAAAGAAAGAACATAGATGTAGGAGAAAAGGGGAGATCCAAGAAAGATGGAAGAGATACAGTTTATAACGTACAATGTAAATGGGTTGAATTGTCCTGGGAAAAGATTTAGATTATTTAAAGAACTACAACATAGAGCAGCTTCAGTGATATTCTTACAGGAGACACATTTTGAGATAGAATCAAATGTTAAGTTAAAATCTAGATATCACCCAACATGGTATTATGCAGACTCACTGATTAAAAGAGCAAAGGGCGTAGCAATAGGGTTGGCAAAAAATATCAGGTTTGAATTGGAAGACAGAAAAACAGACCCAGAAGGGAGATTTTTGTTCCTAAGAGGCAAACTACAGGAAATTGAGTGTATATTGGCTAATATCTAATGTCCTAATATAAAGCCGGAGGTGTTTTTGAAAAGGGTGTTGAGGAAGCTGATGGAATTTAAAAAGGGCCGTTTGATTCTGGCAGGAGATTTTAATTTTTGTATGGACCCACAAAAAGACGCTACTTCCCATATGCAGAGAGAGGGGTGTAGGGCCCTGAGATTATTGAAAAAAGAAATACATGAATGTCAACTGGTAGATGCCTGGAGAATCACACATATGCAAGATAGGGACTACACCTTTTTCTCAAATATGCATAAGAGGTACTCAAGATTAGATTATATATTAATAGAGCATCAATTAATTGAACATCTGATTCAGGTAGGGATAGAGACAATGTCTCTATCGGATCATGCCCCGGTCACTATGAAAATAGAGTGGGGAAGGAAGACAGTAGGAGGGCTGGGATGGAAGTTGAATGATGCACTCTTATTAGAAAAAGATATTGCTCAGAAAGTCGGGGAGGAGATCGAATGATTTTTTAAGGAGAATGAGACGGGAGAAGTATCGATGGCCACAGAGTGGGAATCTCATAAGGCATATATAAGAGGAGTACTGATAGCGATTGGGGCAAAAAAGAAAAAAGAAAGAAGAGAGAGTGAGTGGGCTATTAAAAGAAATAAGTGAATTAGAGCAAATACATAAGAATAGAATAACAAAAGAAATAGAGCTGAAGATAATAAAAAAGAAAGAAGAACTAGAGGCTGAGATGGAAGAGGAAAGGAGGAGAGTGTACAATAAAGTCTTAAGTGAGAGATATAGAAGGGGAGATAGACCTGGAAAATATTTGATGAGAGCCCTGAGGAAAAAGAAAAATAGGAATTATATAGAAAAAATAAAAAATGCCAAGGGTGAATTGGTACACTCAAATAAAGAAATCACCAAAGTATTTATGGAATACTATAGAAAATTGTATAATATAAACCCCCTGGATTTATTAAAAAACACAGAAAGCGAGAGAAACCAAAAAAGAAAGAAATACCTGGAGAAGGCTGGGTTACCAAAATTAAGTGAGGAACAACTGAATTCCCTAGATGCAGAAATTTCACAGGAAGAAATAAAAACAGCATTAAAATATACAGCGTCAGGGAAAAGCCCAGGACCAGATGGTTACACGTTGAGATACTATAAAAAATATAGTGAAATATTAATACCTAAGCTTAGAAGATATATGAACGCTCTGGGAGGAGGGATGGAAGTAAGAAGAGAATCGTTACAAGCTCATGTGGTACTTATTCAAAAAGAAGGAAAAGACGCCTCTCAATGTTCGAGCTATAGACCTATCTCATTATTGAATACCGATACTAAGTTATAAGCAAAGGTTTTAGCAAATAGATTGAAAGAACTAATGCCCGAATGGATACATGAGGACCAAGTTGGCTTTGTTCCAGGGAGGGATGGCAAAGATAATGGGTTACGATCACTGATGCTTGTCCAAAAATGTAGAAAGGGAAAAGATCCGGTTGTGCTACTCTCGATTGATGCTGAGAAAGCATTTGATAGCGTGGACTGGGGATTCATGATGGATACTCTTGAAGCTCTGGGAATCGGGTCTAGAATGAGGAGTGGATAGGAAAGTTGTATAGATATCCCTCCGCAGTTATTGTGGTGAATGGGGAGAAGTCGAAACCCATTGAGATGTCAAACAAGACAGGGATGCCCACTGTCCCCATTGCTGTATGTTCTATCACTGGAACCCTTGTTGTCAACGATAAGGCAGAATAGAGATGTAAAGGGAATTCAGATAGATGACACAGAACATAAAGTGGCGGCCTTTGCGGATGACTTGTTGTTCTATGTAGGAAATCCCAGGATAACACTTCCAAACTTAATGAAGCTACTAAGGGAGTATGGGGAATTGTCAAATTTAAAGATTAAGCCAACAAAAATGGAGATTTTAAATATAAATATTTTAAAAAGTGAAAAAGAAAAGATACAAAAGGAATTCCCTTTTAAATGGAAGGATAGAGATATAAAATATTTAGGAGTAAAACTTACAGCTTCATATAAACATCTATATAAACTAAACTATATTTCACTGTTAAACGAGATCAGAGAGGAACTAAAAATATTGGAAGGAGGATCCCCGACATGGATAGGGCGTATAAATTCGGTAAAAATGGTAATAGTACCTAAAATCTTATATAGATATCAAATGATCCCAATTAAACTCCCAGAAGCCTTTTTTTAAAGTAATTAAGAAAATGATAAGATATATATGGAGGAATAAAAAACCAAGAGTATCTTATGAGTTGTTGAGTAGGAATAAAGAGAAAGGTGGACTGGGGATTCCAGACTTTAAAAGATACTATAAAGCAGTAATATTGGCAAGAATTATAGACTGGATGTATAACCACGAGAAAAGTTGGGTTAGAATTGAAAACAAACTCAGCGGAACAAATTTAGGTAAAGTGGTGTGGGTGCCAACACAATATAGGGGTTTAAAAGATAATGTAAATATATACACTTTAAATGTTTTAAGGATCTGTGATAACTTGCACAAAAGTATGAAATGGGATTTCAACTCAATGTTGATGTCATTGAGAAACACAGAGTTTTTTCCCCCAGGTAGAGAAGAGATAGCAGGTAGATGGTTTAAAAAAGATGAGGTTCAATTGATAGATATTTTGGTGGAGGGTAAATTAGGATCATTTAAGGATTTGGAAAAAAAAAAAGGGAGAGATTTTCACTAAGTTAGATGAATGGCAGTATTTCCAATTGAGATGTTTTGTCGGGAATCTTTCAAAACCTCTAAGGACAAGAGACAAGTGGAATTTGGTTGAAAAGTTGTTGGGGACACGAGGTGATGGGAGGCATGGGATTGCTAAAGTTTATAAAGTTCTCACTGAATTAGACACAAACACAAAGCCAACATATTTAGTAAAATGGGAAAGTGATATGGGAGTTGTGATAGATGAGGAAAAACAGAAGAGAATATATAGATTAACTCACAAAGATGTAAGTATGAGGGAAGTAGAGGTAAATTATAAGTGTTTAATAAGATGGCACATTACACCAAATGTAGAATATACACGCTTGCACCTGTGTACGCGAGCTTTGACCCTGTGCCAGTATGTAAACAGCGGTTGAACCATGCATGTGAGGTATTGCCGCGAACGTTAGATCATGGGCAGTAATTCTAGCACTAGACCTCCTCTGTAAATCTAAAATGGTAGCTTATAAATGCTTTTAAAGTGTTGCCTATGGATATTAAAAATGTATGCAGTTTGTCGCCACTGCATGGGGCATGCGCAGTTTTAAAGCATGTTATGGGGCACATGGGCGTCTGGCACCTAAGATGGCTGCTTGCTAGCACAGCTCCACTGCCTCACCGCTACAGCAGCGAGTTTTAAGAGCAACGAGAGGACTCCGACATAAATCGCTAAGAGGTATAACTCCCCTACACCCTCCTACACCATGCCCAGAAGAAGAAAGTCCCCTGCTCACCCTCAGCGGCTCACAGACGTTTACCTGGCCCTGTATACAAGGAGCCAAAATGATGCAAGCACCTCACAGCACAGAGGCTCCATTACTGATCCAGCCAAACACAGCTATACTCCGGACCCCAGGCTCCTGGTTCCCCTGTATGATGGAGATCCAGCTGAGTCCTCTCCTCCTCTATCCCCCACATACAGAAGTCCTGCCAAATCTAGACCAAGAATAGAAGGCCCTGTAATTCCAGATCCTAATTCCTCAGATGCCATTCCTATTCCTACATTACAATTACAATCCGCAATTGAGGAATTTCCAGCTTCAGATCAACCCTTGTCAGAACTGGCGATGAAAAATATGTTGTTCTCATTAAGGCAAACCTTACATAGCGACATTTCAAATGTAATATCTCCTATCTCAAACGCCATAACGGATCACTCCAAACGTATACACCACATTGAAAACAAAATGGCTGCAATGTTCACAGCCTATAACACAGTAGTTGACACACACACAGATCATGAATCTGAAAGCCTCCCAATGAAAAATAAAATAGCGGACTTAGAAGACCGCTCCAGAAGAAACAACATAAAAATACACAGAATCTCTGAATCAATCACCAACGACGCCCTTCTACCAACAATTGATCAAGCATCTGATCCCTTCAATCAACATGATTGAAATCGCAGTTGACAGAGCACATAGAATACCAAAACCCTCATTTTTACCAGCATCCACCCCAAGAGACGTACTAATCACTTCTACCATATTACCAAATTAAATAAAAAATAATGGCGTCTGCCAGAAACCCCTCAGCCCTCCTTGCATCTCATAAAGAAATTAAACTATATGCGGACCTCTCCAAAGAAACCCTCCTTAACAGGAAGAAATTGATCTCGATCACCAAAGCTCTCAGAAACAACGGTATAAGTTACCAATGGGGCTTTCTAACCAAACTCATAGTCAGACACTAAGGCTATCAAAAATATAGATGACGGCATAAATCTCCTCAATGAATGGAATATAGTCCCAGTCGAAGACCGTAGGAATGACCGTAACCAGCCCCACCAAATGGAGGGTGACTGGACCTGAACGCTATCTTCAAGCAAGTCGGAGTCCCAAGCAATTCATCCCAATCCGCTGCTGTAGAGATTAGGCCTATCTATAACTACAGCTCTGTTTAGTTCTTTGTGGACATTTCTAAATGACAACTACTTGTTCTCGAATATTTCCTCACGCCCCACTATGTCAGTAGTCATCCAGACTACCCATGTTTCTTGCACCGTTAGCAAGTTTTTTTAACCTGCAGTTTTTCTTGTTCTTCTTACTACCCCTATCCAGTCTTCAATACTCCGTCACCACCCTACACTTCCTTGGCAAATACCTTCACAAGACCAGCATTCGAGTACCAACTTTACGCACATAGAATCTCAACACCGGTTCACAATACCACTGCAAATTTCATGCAGCACTGTTCAAACATCTGTAAATCTTACACCAACCTGCTCAACTACTTTGCACAGATATAATTCATCTCAGACCCATCTAACCAGACCACTGTCACAAGATGATTAATATCGCCTCACTGAATTTCAAAGGACTTAACTCTCCTTTAGTTTCAGTTATACTTGGGGAGATTGAGGATCTTCATATGCACAGTATTGTCAGTTTTGCAGCCAAGAATAAATGTGTTGTGAATTGTCTATAGGAAGGAGGAATATCCTCCATCCCTAGGTTCAATATGGCTAATGACGGAGAGGGTCGGATAGGTAAGCCAATAATTTGGTTGAGGATATCAAACACTGAGGGCCAGAAGCTATCCAATTTACTACATGACCAAAGAATATGATATAAAGTTCCAGTATGTTGACATTCTCTCCAGCATAAAGGACATTGTATAGATTGAAATTTAGGTAGCCTGTGCAGAGTAAAATACCATCTTAAGATGATTTTATGAGTTATCTCCCACAGATTAGCGCATACAGTCGTGGATAATGTGTACTTTAGAGGTTTTTGCCATTGTACAGCTGAATAAATGCTATTGAGTTCTCTTTCCCAGGCTAATATGGAATATGATTTTAACTCTAAGATGGCTATAAAAAAATCTATATCCCACCTTTGTTTATAGATTTGGATGTAACAAAGTGTCCAATTATCCATGGGAGCTCATATTCAATGGGGGTGCTTTTCTGAATAAAAGAGGCAGGCCTGAGATACGTGTAATTCTTTGATTCCGGTAGTTGGAATTCTACCTGGAAGGCAGAGAAAGTTTTCAGAGCAGAGTCTACCATTAAGTCTGTTACTTGCTGTATACCATGTTTTCCCCATTGAGCTAAGTCGACGTCCTTCAATAAAATAGTGAATATGGATACTGGAACAGGCAAATGTATTCTAGGAGATGAAAGTGGAATGTTTAATAGAGAGGGTCAGTGTTTTCCAAGCTCTCAAAGTCACTAAGATTGTTGGTTAGAGATTTTTTGGTTCATTTTTAAGGTAGGGATAAGCTAATAAGTACACGTATAAATTCTCACCTGAAATTTGTGTTTGTTGAAGCTCCTTCCATAAAGAGGTAGGTGTGTCTGGGAACCAATACCACAACTGAGCCAAAATTGCAGCTATATGGTAGTCAGAGATGACTGCTAGTCCCATTCCTCCTGCTGATCTCATTTTAATCAGTTTAGTAAATGTACATCTTGCTTTTTTCCCTTCCCAGAGGAATCTGTGTAGGATAGACTGTAGAGTATGAAATAATTTTTTATTAGCTGGTATGGGTACAGAGCGAAATACGTACAAAATTTGGGGTAATATCTGCATTTTAAACGCCGTTAATCTTCCGGACCATGATAATGTGTGCTTAGTTCAAGATAAAAGTCTTTTCTTTAATCTAGTTTCCAAAGGTAGATAGTTAGCTTTAAATAGTTTCTCGGGGCGATTGGTAAGTGTAATTCCCAAATATGTTATACCTGAATCCTGCCATAGATAGGGGAAGTCGGACTGTAATTTATCTTTATGTTTCGGAGTTACTCCTAGGTCAAGTATATGAGATTTAGCTTCATTAACTTTATAATATGATACTTTCCCATATTGGAGAAGTACCTGTGCAACATTACTTAAGGATGACAAGAGGTTGGTCAACATCAATATAACGTCGTCTGGAAATAAGCTGATAACATGTTTACTGCTTTTATATTGGAAACCTGTTATATCAGGGTGTTATATCGGGGTGTTATATCGGGGTGTTATATCAGGGTGCTATATCAGGGTGTTATATTGGCATGTTATATCGGGTGTTATATCGGCATGTTATATCGGGGTGTTATATCAGGGTATTGTATCAGGGTGTTATATCGGGGTGCTATATCGGGGTGTTATATCAGGGTGTTATATAAGGGTGTTATATCGGGGTGCTATATCGGGGTGCTATATCAGGGTGCTATATCAGGGTGTTATATCGGGGTGTTATATCAGGGTGTTATATCAGGGTGTTATATCGGGGTGTTATATTGGGGTGTTATATGGGGGTGTTATATCAGGGTGTTATATTGGGGTGTTATATCAGGGTGTTATATCTGGGTGTTATATCGGGGCGTTATATCGGGGTATTATATCGGGGTATTATATCAGGGAGTTATATCGGGGTGTTATATCAGGGTGTTATATTGGGGTGCTGTCTAATACCAGAGGCCAATGGCTCCATCATTAGGTTAGACATCAGTGGAGATAAGGGGCATCCCTGGCGAGTGCCATTTGTTATTTGGAAGGGTTTAGACAACATACCAGACGTGAACACCCTGGCTGATGGGAGGGGATACAAGGCCAAAATTGCCGAAAGCATGTGTTCTTGAAATCCAAATTTATTAAGCACTCTTTGCAAAAATAACCAATTCACCCTGTCAAACGCCTTCTCTGCATCTAACACCAGTAGCAGAGAGGGCGTCCGATGCTTCCAAGCCAAATGAATGATATTAATCACTCTCCTAGTAGCATCAGAAGTCTGCCTTCCCTTGGTGAAACCTGACCAATCTTGGTGAATCAAGATGGGAAGAATATCCACCAGTCATGACACCAACATTTTGTGTATATTTTTATATTGTTATTTAAGAGAGATATCGGCCTAAAATTAAGGGGAGTTTCAGGTGGTTTTCCTGGTTTAGGTAACGTCACTATTAGAGATGAGCGAATCGAACCAGGCGAACCGGAATTCGAGTCGAATTTCAGGAAATATTCGATTCGCGTCGAATCCGAAATTTTGCCTACTTCGGGTGCGCGAATCGAATATTTCCCGATCAGCCGGCAAAAGTGTCCCTGCAGTGAGCTCCGCTATTTCTGACAGTTCTCTGACAGAAGGAACACATGTAAAGCGGTTGAAACATTGTATCCATTTAGGATACAGATGTTTCAACCGCTGTACATGTGAAGAAGCTGTCAGAGAACTGTCAGAAATAGAGGAACTCTGCACATACACTTTTTGCCGGTTTGGAATTCTTATTTTCATCCTACTTCTTCTTCTTCTTCTACTTCTTCATCCTCATCCTCAGAAGAAGAAGAAGAGGATGAGGATGAGGATGAAGAAGAAGAAGAAGAAGAAGAAGAAGAAGTAGGATGAAAATAAGAATAATTCCAAGCCGGCAAAAAGTGTATCTGCAGCGCTCCTCTAAGTGTATCTGCAGAATGTCATTTATGGAAAAAAATAGATACAATGTTTCAACCGCTGTATGGAGTGAATGTCCCAGAACTGTCAGAAATAGACTATTCATGACAGTTCTGGGACATTCACTCCATACAGCGGTTTCAACCGCTGTATGGAGGGAATGTCATAGAACTGTCAGAAATAGACTATTAATGACAGTTCTGGGACTGTCCTTCCATACAGCGGTTGAAACATTGTATCTATTTGTTTCCATAAATGGATCAATTTATGGAAACAAATAGATACAATGTTTCAACCGCTGTATGGAAGGAATGTCCCAGAACTGTCATTAATAGTCTATTTCTGACAGTTCTATGACATTCCCTCCATACAGCGGTTGAAACCGCTGTATGGAGTGATTGTCCCAGAACTGTCAGAAATAGACTATTTATGACAGTTCTGGGACATTCACTCCATACAGCGGTTTCAACCGCTGTATGGAGGGAATGTCATGGAACTGTCAGAAATAGACTATTAATGACAGTTCTGGGACTGTCCTTCCATACAGCGGTTGAAACATTGTATCTATTTGTTTCCATAAATGGATCCATTTATGGAAACAAATAGATACAATGTTTCAACCGCTGTATGGAGTGAGTGTCCCAGAACTGTTAGAAATAGTCTATTTCTGACAGTTCTATGACATTCCCTCCATACAGCGGTTGAAACCGCTGTATGGAGTGAATGTCCCAGAACTGTCAGAAATAGACAGAAACTGTCACAGAACTGTCCTTCTTCTCATCCTTCTTCTCATCCTTCTCCTTCTTCTCATCCTTCTCCTTCTTCTCATCCTTCTCCTTCTCCTTCTTCTCATCCTTCTCCTTCTTCTCATCCTTCTTCTCATCCTTCTTCTCATCCTTCTCCTTCTTCTCATCCTTCTCCTTCTCCTTCTTCTCATCCTTCTCCTTCTTCTCATCCTTCTCCTTCTCCTTCTTCTCATCCTTCTCCTTCTTCTCATCCTTCTCCTTCTCCTTCTCCTTCTCCTTCTTCTCATCCTTCTCCTTCTCCTTCTTCTCATCCTTCTCCTTCTTCTCATCCTTCTCCTTCTCCATCTTCTCATCCTTCTCCTTCTCCTTCTTCTCATCCTTCTCCTTCTGCTTCTCCTTCTCCTTCTTCTCATCCTTCTCCTTCTTCTCATCCTTCTCCTTCTTCTCATCCTTCTCCTTCTCCTTCTTCTCATCCTTCTCCTTCTTCTCATCCTTCTTCTCATCCTTCTCCTTCTTCTCATCCTTCTTCTCATCCTTCTCCTTCTTCTCATCCTTCTCCTTCTTCTCATCCTTCTCCTTCTCCTTCTTCTCATCCTTCTCTTTCTTCTCATCCTTCTCCTTCTTCTCATCCTTCTCCTTCTTCTCATCCTTCTCCTTCTTCTCATCCTTCTCCTTCTCCATCTTCTCATCCTTCTCCTTCTCCTTCTCCTTCTTCTCATCCTTCTCCTTCTCCTTCTTCTCATCCTTCTCCTTCTCCTTCTTCTCATCCTTCTCCTTCTTCTCTTCCTTCTCCTTCTCCTTCTTCTCATCCTTCTCCTTCTCCTTCTTCTCATCCTTCTCCTTCTTCTCTTCCTTCTCCTTCTCCTTCTTCTCATCCTTCTCCTTCTCCTTCTTCTCATCCTTCTCCTTCTCTTTCTCCTTCTCCTTCTCCTTCTCCTTCTTCTCATCCTTCTCCTTCTTCTCATCCTTCTCCTTCTCCTTCTTCTCATCCTTCTCCTTCTCCTTCTTCTCATCCTTCTCCTTCCTCATCTCCAAGGGCATTTAAATTAAAGGTACAGTGTTCTGCACTAATTTAAAGGCTCTCTGAAGCCTAGAAACCCTTTTAATAAGTTAACTTCATTAACTAATCGAATTTCACACTGGAATTCGCCGAATCAGCCGAATCGAATTTTTGAGAAATTCGCTCATCTCTAGTCACTATCATAGCTTCCAACATCTCTGGTGGGAAGTATGTCCTCAATGCTGTCTCGCCATAGACCCTTATAAGATATGGAGATAAAGTATTTTTACATTTCCTGTAATATTCCCCAATCAGTCCATCCGGACCTGGAGATTTGTTGCTGGGTGGAGTGTCTATAGTTTGGAGAACTTCAGATAAAGAAAATGGAGTATTCAAATTTTGAAGTTGTGAGCTAGAAAGTTTCAGCATCTGTATGTTGGTCAAAAAATTATCTATGTCGAGTAGGGAGGGCTGATGACTTTGAGCATCTTGGCCCAAATTATATAAATAACTCACTAAATAGGTCCGCAATATATTGAGGATCATAGACTTTGTTATGAGATTTAGGATTGATTAGAAATGGTATTCTCATTGTATCATACGAGCTAGTACCCTACCCGCTTTATTATCGGAGGAGTAGAATTCCATTTTAACTCTTTTGGCCTGCTTTTCATAAATGTACAAAAGTACCAGCCGCAAATCATGCCTTACTTGAGATAGTTTAACAGTTAATTGTTGAGAAGGTGATACTTTGTTTTGATCCTCTATGGAGCGTATATCCGAGATAAGATCATCCAACCTGCGCTGTCTTTGTTTCTTTCCATTCGTACCCAGTTATATGAAAATGCCTCAGATGTACGCTTTGTGAGCATTCCAAAGGATAAACGGGTTATCTGTGGAAGGTGAATTAATTTCAAATTAGTCAGCCAGGTGGCTCTCAAGAAATTTTTGAGTAGCAGGATTGTGTGTAAGATATGTGTTAGCACACCACACCGTGGTCGATGTTTGTGAATATGCATCAGCCACTGTGAGAAGTATTGATGATTGGTCCAACCATGTGATATCATTCATTTTAGCTTGAGTGATTTTCGGCAGGAGCCACCTGTCTGTCAAGAATAAATCAATTCTAGAGTATGTACAATGTCTATTAGACGAAAAGGTGTAATCTCTTTCATTCGCATTTACATATCGCCATGCATCATATAGCTCATGAGAAAACATAAAAGGCAACAGAGATGGTGTTCTAACAGAAGAAGTCATTCTGGAATCTACATGTGGATCTGGAACCATATTAAAGTCACCACAGAGAAGGATGGATCCTTGCTGTATTTTCTTAATTTTCCTCATCAAGCCATTCAAAAAATGAATTTGGTGCGTATTTGGTGCATAAATAGCTACTAGTGTGAATCTAGCATTATTTATATCGCATATTAGGGTCAGAAAACGCCCTGCTGGACCTCTCAGTTCCTTGTGTAGCTGGAATGAGACAGAATGCCTTATCGCGATCATCACTCCTCTCTTCTTCGCAGGCATGTTTGCAGTATAATAATGTTGAAAATTTGTATGGGTGCATCTAGGTGCCGACTCTTGATGAAAGTGTGTTTCCTGAACACACAAGATATCACACTGCGATTGGTCCGCCTCATTCCACAATGAAGCTCTTTTTGGTGGGATGATTCAGGCCATGCGCATTAACAGATAAAATGGTGATTGGCATGTTGGTAAATTTTGAATTTCCTGTCATTAACACTCCCCTGAGTTAAGCATGGAGACCTCTGGGAACAGGCAGTCATTGTTGCGGAGTTGGGTATATATAAAGGCCTTGTAATGGTATCTGAGTACATATCTTGTACAGCGAGGGGAGCTGGCAGTACAGTCCGATATCCTGGTCCACGGAACAACAAGAACACTAATAACTAAAAAACAATAGAAAATAAGAAACTCTTGTATAAACTGGGGGTTTTAAAAAAATCCTAGTGCACGCTTCCAATCTGGTATTATTTTGTTAGGGCTACTGAGAGGCAGTGTTTTTGGTGCTTCATTGGGAATAATATTCCAGGTTTTCAGCAGTTGCAAACCTTTGTTACGCGACGTGATGACGTGGGTGGTACTATTGTTGGTGATGACAAGCTTCGTAGGATAGCCCCACTTGTACCCAATGTTGTGGTTCCAGAGGGCCTTTGTGATATTATTCAAGCCTTTATGCAGTAGTAGTGTATGCTGTGATAGATCTGTGTAACATTGAAGATCAGTATAAGTGGTGGAGCGGTGTTCCTCTTCTGTTAAAAACATTAGTTGCTCCTTTATGTGAAAAAAGTGGATGTGGAGTAATAAGTCCCTGGGTACATGTTCTGAGATGTGTGGAGGTTTGGGAATATGACATATGCTATCTATTGTAAGCTCCAAAGGGAACAAGTCTGGCATTAGAGATGAAAACATAGTAGTAGCATAGGAATGGAGTAATGCCAGTACTACTGTTTCTGGGATCCCTCTGATTTTAACATTGTTCCTCCTAGACCTGTCCTCTAGGTCTGCAAGTTTTGCCTTCAACCACACCTGTTCTTCTTCATTAGACTCATTTGCATCAATTAATTTGTTGATTGTGGAGGCGTATTCCCCCATTTTATTTTCAATGTGGTTAACTCTGTCTCCCACAGCTATAAGCTCTTTGTTAAATTTCCGCATACAAGGCATCATATCACTAAGTAAAGTGCTTCTGAGAGAAATTAACTTTTAGAGTGGTGTCTACAATAGGTTGATTTGATGTGGGAAATTATGTAATGGTGTAACGGACTGCCTGACAGCACCTCTATCAGTCCCCTGGTAGAGCCTCCCCAGAGTGCGGAGTCTAAGCACCGGAGCACTTGTTCACCAGGGCCCCTGATGGTGGGGATGGACTTGGAGCGCTCCGGTACCAGGTCGCAACTACCAGGTATCTCCAACAGGGGTAGAGGAGTCTGACAGGGGCTCCAGAGAGCTAGGAGTCTGATGTAAGGGAGCCTAGTGATCCCTGCGGGGTGGGTGGATGGATGAGCTAAATCAGAGTCATGCAGGCTGGGTCGGTAACAAGCGGATCGGTAAGGTACAAAACGGTAGGCAAAGGATAGTCGGGTCACACGCAGGGTCAATACCAGGAGGTCAGATCTAAACAGGAACATCCAGGAGCAGAGTCAGGCAAGCCAAGGGGTCAGGACGGGAGAAGGCAACAAGGTCAAACAATCCAGATCAGAAGTACTCACACACAGGTAACAGGATACAAAGACCATTCGGCAACAAGTGTCTGTGCAGGGCTAGTTTAAATAGCCCGCCCTGCACCTGACAGGCGTAGCCTGGGTCCCAGTGCCTGCCTAGTACTGTCCAGATGACGGGTGCGCCTGGGTCCTAGTGCCCCGCCACCTATACGTCTCGGCAAACACCTACGCATGTGTAGACCCATGCGTCGCGATTGTTCCTGACAAATAGACTTCTGTGTACCAGGGTTTGAGCTCACCTCATATTGCTGCAAGTTTGAATCGTCCATCCTAATCCTGGATTTTTCAGGACTTCTGACCGATGGGGTAGAGGCTTGATATATTGTGGCCGACTCTACGTTGTCACCATAGAAGCCATTCTGATCCCTGTGTACGGAACGAGGAGTTGCTGGAGGAGAAGAGGAATGTGAGTCGACGCCATCTTGGCCATGCCACAGCTGTAGCTGGGAGAAGTATGCCGTAAGTTTCTGGGGATTGTGACAATCTTTTCGCTTTCTGGGCATGTTACATGGATGTAGGAAGACAAACCACCAAGTTGGGGTGAGTGAACCAAGCCCCTGTAAGCTGTGAGCCGCTATTGCTCTCTACCATGTGCCATAGCTCCAGTGTTAAGCCGCCATCTTGGCTGTGGTCAAGCCACACCCCCCTTCTTATACTTACCTGAGCTTTATCTCGATCCAGCAATGTGCACAAGAGCTCTCTCAGCTCTCTCCCTCCTCATTGACTCAGATGCAGCCATTGGCTCCCGCTGCTGCCAATCACAGCCAGTGAGCAGGGAGCAGGAGGGTGAGGTCAAGCCCCGCTCTGTGGGGTTGATTTATTAAAGACAAATAGGCTGTGCACTTTGCAAAGTGCAGTCAGACTCTGAAAGTGCAGTTGCTCCAGAACTTATACATATATATATATATATATATATATATATATATATATACACTGTATCTATATTTAGTTGTGTTCAAAATAATATCAGTGTGTTGAAAAAAGTGAATAAAGCTCAAAATCCTTCTAATAGCTTTTATTTCCATCCACACAAATGCATTGGGAACACGACACATTTTATTCCAAATCAAAAAATGATGAAAAATATATCAAATTTGTGTTGTTCCTCTAAAAAAATTTAAGAAAAGTGAATATTAGACGGTTCAAAAAAATGGCAGTGTTTGTATTCTTCTTTACAAACTCAAAGATTCACTATATAAACTGAGAAATGTTTGAAGATTTTGCTTTCCTTTGAATGACTTCATGAATATTTGGTTGTAGTCGCACTGTTTCTGAGAACTGCTGTACATCTGTGTTGCATGGAGTCACCCAACTTCTGGCCCCTGCGATCAGGTATTCCAGCCCAGGATGATTGGACCACATTCCACAGTTCTTCTCTATTTCTTGGTTTTGCCTCAGAAATGGCATTTTTGATGTCACCCCACACGTTTTCTATTGGATGAAGATCCGGGGATTGGGCTGGCCACTCCATAACGTCCATCTTGTTGGTCTGGAACCAAGATGTTGCACGTTTACTGGTGTGTTTGGGGTCGTTGTCTTGTTGGAACACCCATTTCAAGGACATTTCCTCTTCAGCATAAGGCAGCATGACCTCTTCAAGTATTCTGATGTATTCAAACTGATCCATGATCCCTGGTATGCGATAAATAGGCCCAACACCGTAGTATGAGAAACATCCCCATATCATGATGCTTGCACCACCATGCTTCACTGTCTTCACAGTGTACTGTGGCTTGAATTCAGTGTTTGGGGGTCGTCTGACAAACTGTCTCCGCCCACTAGACCCAAAAAGAACAATCTTACTTTCATCCGTCCACAAAATGTTGCCCCATTTCTCTTTAGGCCAGTCAATGTGCTCTTTGGCAGATTGTAACCTCTTCAGCACACGTCTTTTTCCCAACAGCGGGACTTTGCGGGGACTTCTTGCAGATAGCTTGGCTTCACATAGGTGTCTTCTAATTGTAACAGTCCTCACAGGGAACGTCACACCTTCTTTCATCTTCCTGGAGCTGATTGTTGGCTG
Organism: Staurois parvus; assembly: GCF_062004578.1. NCBI lineage: Eukaryota > Metazoa > Chordata > Amphibia > Anura > Ranidae > Staurois > Staurois parvus. Next base: position 315,968 of record NW_028318107.1, on the reverse strand, counting down.
AGTCCGAGCCATTTTGGCTATTCTTCTATCCATTCCAATGGTAGTTTTTCACTTTCTTCCACGTCTTTCAGGTTTTGGTTGCCATTTTAAAGCATTTGCCATCATTTTAGCTGAGCATCCGATCATTTTCTGCACTTCTTTATATGTTTTCCCCTCCAATCAACTTTTTAATCAAGGTACGCTGTTCTTCTGAACAATGTCTGGAACGACCCATTTTCCTCAGAATTTCAGAGAGAAATGCACTGTAACCAGCATGTACAACATTTGCTGCCTTCCTTCCTTAAATAAGGGCAATAATTGCCACCTGTTTTTCAAAGAATGAATGACCTCACTAATAGAACTCCACACTGCTATTATTTTGAACACGCCCCTTTCAATGAGTGATTCAATGACACAGAATCAGCAGCATGCAT